>NW_017535474.1:56712-104346 GCF_001853355.1 Bactrocera latifrons
TTCTCTTTGACACCATGTCTGATATCCCACGTGATCTGTCAAATACTAATGCATGAAAATCCTAACCTCAAAAAAATCACCCGATATATACAAATGTAAGTATATTTTCGTTAGTTTCCTAGTCCCTATGTCCTTTTCCCGTTTATTCGCTTTACCTGCCCATATACTTACAAATAATTATTCATTTGCGTTGTATAATGTGCAAGCCTCCCAGTCGCCGGAATCAGCAAACGACTCCTTTTCGTGAAAGAAAGACCTACGCCGCTTTATTTTCCTTCTAGTGCAATTCATAGACTTAAGTGGCTCTCACATTAACCTGAATGCCGAAAGACCGGAAAGCTTCAGTAAGTTTATTATAAATATTTTAGTAAAGGTGAAGTCATTCTGCTAAAGCTACAAAATTAATACTTGAAATATCTCAGAAGAGAAAAAAGTTTCAAAAGGCTCTATGCTCTGTACTATAAGTAGTTTATAATTTTAATAAGCTTCGTACAGTGAAGGGTTGAGTTCTCAACAAAAAATTTGGTTCGGCTAAGTTCATCTTCTGTATATCGCCCTTAGGGAACAAGTTTTTAAGATCTAAGTCGGAGAAATATTATTTAATTAGGATCCTCTAGCACAATTTTATTTCCAGTCGGAACTTGTAAGACTCTATTTCTGTAAAATAATTCCAATATGCTACTAAAAAGGAGAGAAAAATATCAAAAAAATGCGTATGAAAGTTAAAAGAGACAGTTAGGTTTATTATTTCAATTACTCAAAAAATTCGCCTATCGGGGAAAGTTTGTATGAAAATGTCGCAAACTTTTGAGAAAGTTATGCCCCAAAATGGCTATATTTCAAATTATAAGGAATCAAAGAGCTCGAATCTTAAAAGAAATAAAGTCAGTTTACGAAATTTTATAAAGTTTTCACCTTTGTGACTGACTACTATCTGAGCAAAGCTCTTTAACATCAAACAAAAACAGAATACGGCAGTAATGTAGCCCCAAAGGTAGTAAAAGGAGAACAACATATCATACCATGGAATAAAGCCTAATGTTTCATTTAGTTTAATAAAAGTGATAGCACGATTTGTTCCAAAATCACGCAATTTTTTTCGAAAAATAGAGTCGTGTTAGCATCTGTGAATTAATTTTTTACTGGCGATGAGTTTTAGATCTTTGATGATCACTTTGGCAAGAAGTGGTGTGTTTCGGCGGTGAAGACTGGAAGAATGAGCAAATCCAAAGTGGAAGTTTTACGCGGAAGTCCTCAAGAGACTCAATCGAAGGGTCAATTGGATCCGACAAGACATCGCAGCCGATAAGAAATTGCACGACGACAATGCCCCTGCTTCACACCGCCTTTCTTGTGCCTGAAAAGACCGATGAAATTCAAGCATTTCGAGACAAAAGAGAGGATCCAAACAGCATGTATCTCGGCTCACAAGATTATTCCGGAGAATGCCTTCCGTGAGGCTTTCAATGCTTGGAAATCGCGCTGGCAGCGCTGCATCGACGCAGAAGGAGCCTATTTTGAAAGTTTTTATAGAAATGTTGCAATTGATGTAGTACAATTTTTTAAATCCACTTAGTCCTATTACTTTCCGGACAAACCCTGTATGATTGGTTGTTACAGTATAACAGCTATAAGCATATTTTCAAACGGATGACTTGCCTTTCTGTCTTTATCGAAGAAACGCTGTAAAATATGTTTTTCAAGGTGAACATCTCTGATGCAGACTCAACAATACTGAGCCAAACGATCGGTGTCTTAGAAGTTTTAGGAAGTCTTATCTTTTTAATGCCAGAGCGACGAGATACATATTGCTAAAGTAGTTACACAAAGATAATGGATTTATTTTTACTATGAAAGATGTTTGTTTTTACTTTTAACAGGACATAAAGATTTTATAGGACATAAGAGAAAATTTAGTACTTAATTTTACCGGATGCTTAATTATGGATTAAATTTTCTCTTAGTGATACCCTTCGAGAATCGAAATGGATAAATAAATAAAATAATAGTAATAMAGAAATTTCTATGAGGAATTATATTTTAGAATGAATCCAAGTAATGTGAAAATTCAGAAATATTTAGCAAACACTGCAAACTAAATTGCTAAATGGGTGTGTTCAGTTTTCTATGAACCCTCTTGTGCTTTCTACATACTGGTGCTCATATACATACATACATACATTTGCTCACTTTTGAACTTATATATGTTTACTGTGTACGAGAACAATTTACGATAATTAATTAGTTAATTATAATGGCATTTTGTTTTTGCTTTTATACATATGTATATGTAAACATGCACATACATGTGTATTATTTTTGCTCTTATGTAAAGTTTCTGCGTGATAACAGGCTCCATTGAGCGCTGCTACATATACAGTTCTACTCTTTATCGCCCACCCACCGGGCTGTCACTTTTGACGTAAACATTTTGCTCATTTCGATTTTTATTTTCATTGGCTCGTTCGCTTTCTCGCACATCTGCCACTAATTTGCCAAGTAATTTTTCATCTAACTAATTACAATTAACATTTGTTGTCAGTCGTGATTGTTATACTAAAGGTTTTTCATGTTTACACATACGATATGGTATAATAATACATATACCTATACATACGAACATGTGCATATGTACATATGTATTTATTGTTTATGAAAATACTAAAACATCATGCTTTGGGACTATTTCTATACCTATAACTATATTTAAATATATGTCAAGGCATGTTTATTAACTCCATTGTCTATGCATAGAATTATTGTGGTTATTATTATCAACAAAATATCTAATGTTCTGAATATTTTCCCGAGTTTTGCAACAAATTAGTGGATGTTGATACATAATATGTAAGGCTGGGTGTAGAATTTCACTATGCCTTACCTACTTTACAGTCATTTTGCGACTGTCATATTAGAGACTGTACTTGCTAATTTTGGGTTGCTAAAACCGAAAATTATAGGAAAAATTTGCTAACACGTAGTATTTTTGTGTAGGGGTCAAAACACCACAATTTACTAAAATGACAAAATTAGCTGTACATAAGAGAAAAATTTCGAACTCAAATTCGTAACCAGGACACCTCAAATACCTCACAGCCATTTTAGCACATTAGTCGCAAATTTTTCGTTCATATTTGTTGAGTATTTTTATTTTAGACTTATACTATTATTATTAACTGAATTTTATCGTGACCGAAAATTGGTGTGAAATTGCCAACGAGTAATTTCAAAAGTTCATTTTAAACATCTGAATCAGGAATGTTTGAGGTTAGGTTGATATACACTGAATATAGAATTAAGGGCTTACATATGTACATATATTAACATCCAAGCTTTGTGCAGCATTTCAGTACTCCAAATCTGGTGTTCAAATTGAAGATTTTTCATGTGTTTCAAGTGATAAAACTTTACACTAAAGAGAGAGAGTTTCCCAGATTAACAATGTAGGATTATTTAGTGATTTTTGAAAGCTTTAAGGGGTCAGTAGGGCAATCTGGCCTGTTTTTTTTTTTTACTTTTTTCAAAGAAATTTTTATTCTTCAATGGAATTTTTTTCACATACCATGAGGTATGTATATCGTGGAGTGTATAAACAAATTTTAACGGAATTTTTTGATGACATCTATCGGAGATAGATGTTTTTCATTGGCGGACACAATTTCTCATGTTTGATCATCTAAAAAACAAAAACCCAATTTATTACTAAAAAGTAGGTGAATGGTTATCGTCCCCATGAAAAAATGTTGATAAATAAAAAAGTAATTAACTTTTTTTTTAAATTTTTTCCCATGCTTTTTCGTATAAATTTTGTCATAACATTGTCAATAAATTATAAAAAAATTATAAATCTAGTAGGGACGATAGCCAGGCGTTTTGTGAACATTGAAAAAAAAAATTAAACAAATCGGTTGAGTAGTTCGACTGGAATCATATCCGCCAGTTTAAAAAAGTGTGTTTTGAGAAAAACTCGTCTAAAGCTTGAGGTGTGCACTCGGAGCGCTCCGAAAGTCGAGCGGTATTATTATTTTTGAGACTTTTTCGAAACCTTCCAATGGTAAAGTGGGTTTCTACATTAATTCTAAGGCTATTAGGGAACAGGAAATGTAAAAAAAAATGTGATACCCTACTAACCCCTTAAAAACTTTAAAGTTATGAACAAAGTCTTACTATTTTTTGCTTATAGTATTTTAGGTATAAAATTAATTAATTCGAAAATTTTCTTTTACTTTTACAATATTCCTCATTATATTCTTACTAATAAAACATATTTTTTAACGTAAAAATATTAATATATGTATTTCGAGCCTTTATAGGGCATTGATTGCATTGTGTTCCGCGAACTGCGAACGATTTGGTAGAGATTGTGTTGAAAAAATTTTACTTGGACAAAGATGGCAAGGTAAAAGAGAAACTTTTATATATTTTATTATAAACAGATGTATTCGGCTGTATGTGTTCTTTTTTACTTAAACTTATTGATCTGTATATTTTTGTTCAAAAATTTGCAAAAAATATATTAAAACAGCTAGAAATTAATGAATAATTGGACAAGAAAAAAATAGCTTATTTCGAAAATACTAGGTTGGATACGTACCAAAAGAAAAAATACATTTATACAAGTATTCTGTCGGAATTATTCGACCACATTTTTGTCCAATATCATCCAATGTTCACACTATTTTCCAGTATATCCACGATGACATTAGTCTGTGAATACCCCGAAAATTCGCGATGTAACCAAAGATTATTGATACCATATACCGCGATTATAACCAAGATTGCATAGCTATATGACAGCTAAAAAATGGCGGATGAAGTTGGTGCGGGGATATGCCAAGAGTTAGGAGTTAATAATGCAACCTTTTAAGCGCCAGACCACTTCAGTATATTTCAAGCTGAGGTCTTTGCGGAGTTAGCCTATAATGCATTAGCAGACAACTACAGAGTAGACATCTACGTGGACGACCAAGCAGTTGTCAACGCTTCTATTTCGTTTCGCACAACGGCCCGAAATGCTTTGAAAAGTAGGGCAGCAATGGAGTCTTGCCAGAAGCAAGCGACTTCATTTATCGGGTGTCTGATCACAAAGGCACCGACGGCAATAAAATAGTGGACGAGATTGTCAATAATGATATATGGTTTGCACACAAAAACATACTCAAGATTGAAAGACCTATACACTTTCTATACAACGATATGAATGGGAGCATGTCAAGGAAAAATTAACATCATGGAACGATCAAGACTGTAAAGTCATGTCAAAAACGGTGGATCGAAAATATATAATACAAAGTTTCCACTGCCACTCGATCGAAGGGTCTGTAGGAATATGATTAAAATGCCTGGGGGCGGCACCCGCCTGCAGAATGGGGCTGGCAGATCAAGAGCAAAGCAACAGGGAAACACAAAACAGGGCGACGTTTCATCAAAGTCCACAATTTTATGTTTTTGACTTATATTACCATATTTATAAAAATAAATAATTACTTTCAAAATATAGTAATTATTTTGACGGTGTCAACTCTTTTCGAGTTGAAATCTTGACTATGATATTAATATCAGAAATTCAAGAAATGAAATCACAACTATCGAAATTAATTTAGCTCGAAATAGAAATATATTTGAGTGGGTGAATTATAGTTCTTATGATAGTAGAGCGATTCGGAACTGATCATTACTATCATTTATTACTTTGGACCCTGACTTAAGCCATCTGTCTGATATTTTACACATCAAAATGGGTAATCAGCCGCCTGCATGATGCCGATTGACCATATTATATTATATAATATTATTTTATAAATTAGACTTTTTCTCAGAAGTTAATTGAAGATCCAAGAGCTCAGGAATCAGGAAGCACAAGAAGGAAATCGTGTTCTATATATTAAACATTTTAAATATTCGAAAATATAATTACAAGTGTAAACAAATATCTTTCGGAAACTTTAGATAAAATTATCAATTTGAAAAATGTAGAAAGCTTTCAGCTTGGTAAAAGCTCTACTTAATGAAAAGATCTTTTTTAATATATATGTTATGGAAGTCCAACGCTCTTATGAATACTGGCTTTTATTTAATAATTTAGGACTTACAGCTATTTATATTATTTGACTGAGCTTTCGTTGGAATTTCCTTCACATTGATATGTCTCCATCTAACGACAGATATTCCTTCTCGCAACACTTCTTGCGAATACTAAATTGAGTATTTCAATGACATTTTTGTTCGGTTTGCGGTACTGTTGCGATACAGCCAAGTCAACTCATCCGGAATATTTAAAAGGCAAACATATGTTTGTTCAAAAACCAAAAAGTGTGGTCGACTGACTCGTGTGAAGTACAAGTAAAATACAAAAAATTTATATATAGAAACACATTATTTCATAATGTTTAAGCTACCATTGACTTTTTGAAAGAAATTTACGCAATTTAAAATACAAAAATATCTGCAAGCTGTGTACATATATAGAAATAAGTGGATATCTAAAGTCCAAGTAGTTTGATATTAAAATAAGACAGACTTTTGCCACGAGGGCGGGCCACACTTCATGGGTGATTGCACTTCTGCGCCACTTTAATTAATAAGCAAACGCAGAAACGCGTTAATTCTTCGTAGCGAGGCGTAATAATTGCAAGAGAACTTTTATTGAAGTAAGAATGCGTTCAACATAAAGATTTCTTTATACAAGTGGAGCAAGAAACAAAACTAAAAAGTGAAATAGAAATGAAAAAATAGTTTCGTAAGACTAAAACTGCACCAAAAACACCAAAAAAGTCTAAATAATGTTTTACAATAAAATGTAGGAATAAAGAAAAGCAATAAGTACTTTTCGAGTGGCCCGCTGACGAAAAAAGCAAAGCTGTTTTTCGAACGAGGGAGAGCTGCGCATACAAAACAAGTGGAGTGATAGTGGCGTGCTAGGCGCAACGTGGAACGTTTTATTCGTTATCTGCGGGAGTGCTGCAATACCAAAGCTATGGAAAACAGCATAGAGAAAATATTAATAAAAACTGCATACAAAGAAATCTGTTTTATTTTATTTAAAATAATGAGTGAATCGAGGCAGTTTTACGTTTTCATTGTTGATATCGAAATAGCCAGTGAAGTAGTTGATAAATTTGGCTGGCTGCATTTTATCTCTTTGCTTTAACTATTGCAACAACATATAATATATATGTACGTACAACGAGTAGAGTGGATGCGCTCTCTAATAAGGCAATCGAAGTTTGATACTCTTGGTCGTTCCTAGCGGGCACTACGGCGTCTGTGCCTCAGGCTTGCCCAGAGAGGCTTCTGATTTGGGCAACTCAACTGCCTTTTTTTTGTTGCCGAAAATGTTCCTAGGACCGGGAATCGAAATTATGAACAAGTGGAGTTTACCTGCCAGTGAGCTTAAACCCTTTCTACATTTGTTGATCATGCTTCAGTTAATTTTTCCTGGCTATCCGTGTATATGGCAGCTCTCTGTATCCTTCTATAGTTATTCCGTAGAGCTCCTCAGTCTTTCTCAATGCTTAGTACTTTCGCTTGGATCAAGTTCCTAGAAGTATACCCCTGTCCTCACTCCGCAGTCAAATTTGGATTCGTCCGTATAGATTCAGATAGTGTTTTCTCCCCCACAACTTAAAGGAGCAGCTCCGCACGGAGGAGACAGTGGGAAGAGAACAGCATTGGCATCTGGCAACAGGAATGCGCCAAGCATGCTAAGCTACTTCTGGGAGGGCACAACCTTACAAGGTTTAAGGCAACGATCAACATTCCCCGAGACAAATGTCGCCTCTTTGTCGCGCTTTATATTGTGCAACATAGGCATATTCTCTTGCGCAAACTACCAGCTCTGCGACATGGAACATGAAACTCCAGATCCCAAGGACCTCAGTCGCGCCCATCAGGCTACTGGAATTGTTCAGGATGCTGTACCTTTGTGACCATATGTGATATAGGGGAGATAGACCAAAGATCACAGTGTAAAGCCTCAACTTTCCTATCTATCTATGTATCTAGTCTGTATTAAAGTCCAACCTTGGGAGGATATAGTCTAAAGTATTTAGTTATAATTTTTGTTGTAAAAAAAGATTTCGTAAGTAAGGCTGGATATAAAGAAAAGCTAAATGTATGTGTCTGGTGTGGCACCCAACGTATCTGGGAATTGCAACAAAATCGATAAAATTCTGAAGAGGATAGAAAGGCCAAACAAGATAGACGATTAAAAAGATTTTTCTATGTGTGTATCGGAATCACCAAGAAGTGGTCAGCTTTGTCCAATGGGACAGTGAATGTGTTCTATCACAACAACGCCAGGCCATACACATCGACAGTGGCTCACCAGAAGCTTGGTTGAAAGGTTTAATTTATCCCCCTTACTTATGAATTTCAGACAGGTTACCTAGTCTTTAATACCTATTGCTGTATATGGCGAATTTGCTGGTGAAAAAATTGGACTAAAGAAAAGCTTGTGGAAACTTGCTCTATCAACTTTTGAAATTTTAGACTATAACTTTAGTAGTAACAATGTTTTTGCAACACATATATCTCAGTGTTAGAAGGAGTTACGACAGTTTATTCAGAAAATGGTCATTCTATTGCGGAAAGACATGTCATCTAGACAGAGTAGGCATTGAATTTTGATTCGTTTAACTATTATTGAAAATATTTGGTTTTAAACATGGAGTGATTCTGTTCTAGGTACATACCAGCAGGTTGCCGATACGATCGTCATCAATTTTTTGTCATTAGAACTTTTCGGAGCCTGGTAGATTTTCTTGCAGGAATATTTTTTTAACAAGTTTTTATTTAACTGCGATATGATGGACATCAATTCTTCAAGCCATATTACAGTAGGGTACATATGAGCTCATATAACCCAAATACCGAAAAATACTGATATTTTAACTTGCAAGTGTAATAAGCAATAGAGAAAGTTATACAGACTAAAAAATTAAGCAAAATTATGGACTAATGAATTATTTTATTAATGAAGTTCCCAAATGGTTTAATTGAATTTTGATTTGAGCAAAGCAATTGAGAAATAGGCCAGCAAAGTGAGGCAAATAAAACTGAGTTATTAACCTCATTTACTTTAATTATTACTCTCAAACTTTAATCAGCTTGACACCAAAGTGTTAAGATTATTTTTTGCACTATTTCTCATAAGTTGAAAGAAAAATAGACAGCTTAATATTTTTCTTAGAAAGTCCAAGACATAGATCTGTCAGTTCCATGCCGATTAATTGTGATAGCCAACAAAGAACCTACAACTTTTTACACATATGGACATACATGCATACTTATATGTATGTGTATAGTATATAGACAATTAACTGGTGGCGCACAGTTGGCTAAAACAAAAACCAGCAGTTATTTTGACCAAGTTTGTTGAAAAGCAGATTGCATGCGTACGAATAAGTGGCGAAAAAGTTGAAATTAAATTGTTGAGAAAGGAGGCCATCATTGATGCGGGCAATTTATTAAATTTTACGAATACTTTTACTTACTTCTTTGGAGTTGTTATTATTATATTTATATATGTACATATGTATAATACAAATAAGTTTATGGTGCGTTAGAATCTACCATCTTTATCGATTGCCCATTGACATATTTCATGACATTTCATCGATTGACAGTGAAGTTAGTGAAGAAGTGAATTAGCTGAAGGCCATCCCAAAAAGTGCTTATGAAAATGTTTCGAGGACTGGAAAAATCTTGGACATACGTATATTACATCTGGTGGGGATTACTTTAAAGGCGACAAAATGATTTATATACAACAGTCTTTAGCATCTACTTAATTACTGATGATAAGACAAGAAAAGATAAAGTCGGAATAAAAAAGAAACATATAAAAATCGGTCGAAAATCGAGAAAATTGTCCTTGCTTTCTACGATAGTTAAATCATCCATATAAAATTTATTCGGGAAGGTTACACATCAATATGATATCATGTTAACATTTGACTGTAAGTGGCCGCCTGGAATAATTTTGGATTCTAATTGAGTTTATAAACAAATTATTGCTTAGATATTTTAATCGTCTCATATTGATTTATTTTGGAGGATGGAACCATGTGTAGAACTTCATTAACTTGGGAGTGGCCAGAAACGATTATTTTACAGTGGCTCAAGCAACTCGCGGCCCTAGACCAAGTATCCTTTGCTAGTAGAAATATATCCATCTAAAGGCGAATCATCGCTCCCCAAGGACCACTAAAAAACACCCTCAATCAAAGGATTAAAAAACCCTCCGCGAAGAAGATTTTGATTTAGGTTATTTTTTTCAATTTGCGATGGAATTTTCAGCGGACATATCATGAGTCGACCTATACATCGAACCCCTCACACAGTAAACAAACTCTTTTAGAAAATATTTTCAGTGTTTTCGGTTTAAGCTCATTTTTGGAGTTTCATTAGCCAGATTGTTGGACAGTTTCGACGCCATATTCATAAGCCCATGTCAAGCAATTTTTTTGCGATCTCTATTTTTTGCCCTGCTGTCTCTCTGATGCCCAACAAGGACTGTTTCTTTTACTTTTTCGATGTTCCAGTCATTAACAGAGGTGGATGCCTGCTCGCGTTAGGAAAGCTTTCAATGTCTTCACGACCATCACTGAATGCTTCGTGTCATTCGAAATCTTGGGTGAATGATAAAGTAGACTTCTCAAAATACTTCTGCAACACTTTCAATGATTTCGACGTCGTGACTTCATTGGAAAACCAAAATTTTGAGCAAACCCGTAATGAAACTTCACACCAACATAAAGAAGGTTACGCCAAATACCGATTCCGTTTGCAATGGCAGTGTAAATGGTCCAGTCGCGGTCAAATATGATCTTAAGTGTATAGTGCGACCATATTTATATATATAAAGCAAAAAAAGAGATACAGTGATAGATGATAGATATGTTATGTGTTGATATTTTTTTGGAATATTGGTGGCACCGTAACTCATTTCAGTTAATTTCGTTATTGTGCAATTAAGAAAAATGGAAGAAAAAACCAAGGAAAAGAGGAAGCACAAACTAAGCAAGAGTTGCACAGCAGAGTACAACAAAAGATTACAAAAACAACCGTAAATGGCACAGTAAGCAACATTTTGCGCTAATAGCATAAACAATAGTCGATATAACAGCAACAACCATACCAACAACAGCAGGGTGCACAGTAGGCACAGGTACGAACATGTTACTAGTTTGTCTGGGCGTAACTGAACATATGGAGGAAGGTAGGCATTATTAGAGCAAAAATAGCAAAAAAATAGAAAAAATAAAAACTGCTTCACAAAGAACAACAACACTAATAACGGTTAGCAATTGCAGTTACTTTCGTACGCCAGCACCAAGAGTCATAAAATGGCGAAGGAAAAAGGAAAGAGTACGAAATAAAATATATGTATGAATACCTCTAACGATGAAAGACTATGGAGGAGGAAGATGCGGCCAGAGCAGCAGATGGCAAGCTTCAAATGCACTAAGCGAAATTGTAGTGAGCTTTGGGAATTGGCGCTGACAAGATGTAACTGTGTGTGTGTGTGTGTGTGAGTGACAGCCTGTTGGATTGGACGACCGGCCATGTAAGATGCACATAAGATATGCTAGATACCAGATACAACTGAGACCTGCTATGCATGGCATCAGTTATATATGTATGTACCTCATGCGAGTGCGTGTGTTTGTGCAGTATGTAGTAAATTGTGGTTGCATTGTGCTATTGCAACGGATGGAATTGCACTACCATAAATGGCATTGCAACTTTGTCTGTCCGTCTGTGTATTTGTCTGTTGGCGGTGGAATTACTACACCAACTTGCTCGCAACATAAATAACTTAGAGAAACAAACAGCAGAGGCAAGAAATAAAAATAAATAAACAAGAAGCTAAACAGCAAAGGCTACAGACAATAAAAGCAGGGGCAAGAGCCATTTGTATTTGCTATTGCAGCAATAAATAAATAAAGAAAATATGCGCGAGGGCTTGTGTATATAATTTGAGAAGGTATTCAAAAATTCGACAGCGTGAGATTTTAGGGCGCGAAATTAGACGTTTAGAGAATTTGTGAGAATTTTTCCAAATAATTCTGACTCCAAATGTTGTCTTCTTGCCTATCATATACTTTCTCTGGAATATAAGCCTAAGAACGTATCGAAACTATCTCCGTCGAAGTTGCTTATACTGATTTCGGGAGGCGGATAATTTAAAGGGTGATCTCTTAGAGGTACTTTTTTTAATATCTTTTTTTTTGACAAAACATACGTGAGTCGTGTCAAGCTATCATCTAATCACGGAAAGACTTATGACTACTGCGCATACTATGCGCAACACCATCATTCATCTTGAGACTTATCATTCATTATTGGATAATATTCGACCGAATAGACTACGTCCAGCACGCAGTGAAGAAAATATTGTATCCGTACTTGAGAGTGTATGCGTAGACCATAGAGACTGGGAGTGAGGAATGGAACGACTTGGCGATCTTAAATTAAAAATGTAAAATATACGGCTTGTGGAAGAACTGAAGAGGTTCGATCTTCCCAAGCGACATCGCTTCGCTCTATGGGCTATTGAAAAGTTCCAAGAATATCCGACGTTTTCAAGCCAATGAGGCTCATTTCTCATTGGTTTGTTGGCCAGTGTAATCATCGGTCTATACTTCTTAAATAAATACGACCGTTATCGCGCCATGAAAACCGGCTATTTGTTGACTGAAATTGAAGCTTGTGATCTCAGCGACATTTGGTTTCAATCATTTAATGGATGTTTAGTGAACACTTTGGTGAACAGAAAATTTCACGTTTTGGGCGCGCGGATTAGCCAGTAAGATTGGGTGATACCACATAGTTAGACTTTTTCCTGTGGGGATATTTATGTAACATGACTTTAGAGTCTATGCGAACCAACACGCTTCGACTCAGGCCTTAGAGCAAAACATCATGCGAATCATTCGTCAGTTACCAGTCGAAATGCTCGAACGAGCTATCGAAAATTGGACTGAACGGATGAACCTTCTGAGATGTAGCCGCAGCCAACATTTCAAAGAGATAATCTTCAAAATCAAATGTCAAATAACGTTCTTTCGAATGATAATAAACATTTCCCATTAAATTTGAAGTTTCTGTGCTTTTCTTAAAAAAAAAAAAGTAGGGATCCTCGAAATGGATCACTCTTTAAAATGCGTCTTCAAAAAAATAAGCAAAAATGCGTATTTTTTTACTTGCAAGTGGTTATACACATTTAGAAGAAATCTAAAAATCTAAGCGATCATGACAAATGACAACTTTTTTCATGCTGCAGATATAATCAATCAATGGTTATTACAATCTACCAAGGGCAGCCTGCCTCGAGTTAGAGGCTTTTCTTACATTTAAAGATTTAGCTGCGGCTTCTTTTGAGCGGAACTATGAAGTTCGCTAGTGACTGCAGTGAAATTGAGCCCCTTTGACAGCCAGTAAATAGATAATGGAAAAACATCAGCAACACAAGAACAACCATCAACTACGCCATCAATATTTCGCTTGATAATGTTGCATGATGAGGAATTGTTCATACAACAAACAATGCAAAGCAATAAAGGAAGCTGCACGGCGAATTGCTATTGAACGCATGCCAAGTTATTGGACCAGCTACTATGGTGGCAATAGTAACAACAACAACCACAAGAAAACTAGCAAGCCAAGCATATTGTGCGGCATGGTATTTTTATATGCATTTATGTGTGTGTGTTTGTGCGTGCCTGCAAACTTTGCATGTCGAAGCCAATCAAGCTGACTGCAGCCAGCAGCATCCATTCCCGATTCTGTAGATTGATTTTCATAGCTTCGAGTTGTCGGCGTGCAATGTAAAGTGAGAATAAATTTTAAATTCGATCATTTGGCGCGGCAACAAATCCATTCGATGCGATATCAATTGAAGATATCGAATATAACTGTAAATTGAATAAGTACGCACATACATACATGTTTACATATGAATATGTATACAGACAGACAGACATATATTGTGCACTTAACAATTGGCATTTCGATGGCAAAGTTGCAAAGTGGCGAAATTGGAACTTGCAAAAATTCGAAAATAGACAAAAAACAATAACAAAAACATTATAATAGTGTGTATGCACAATAAACGACCAAAAGCGACCGTTATCTAATATGGCAACAAAAAATTCGTGCTCAAATTACTATTCAAAAACTATGAAGAAATTATTTATGTTCATATGTATGAGTGTAGGTAATTGAAACAAGTCTCCTCAAAATTATTTCAATTAAAAATTTCTTAAATATTACGAAATAAAAAGAAAAAAAAGGAAAAAACATTAACTTCTGCTGTTACGAAGCACCTGTGAAGGGTCATTTCTTATAGCATATAAGGGCATAACAAGAAAACCCGTTAACTTCGGCTGCACCGAAGCTTATATACCCTTCATAGGGGCATTTCTTTTGGTAACTATGTGTTCAGTTTGTATGTCGGCTATATGCTATAGTAATCCGAGTAATAGAGGAAGACCTCCACTCCGTTGGAAGGACCTGGCTCCGCTTGGAATATCCAATTAACGCCACGTAGCGAAAAGAAGAAACGACTGGCTATCTTAAAAACTGAGGAACTAGTTCGTATAAATGTATACAGACGGTCAGACAGACAGATATACAGAGATATGTACCTTGTCAAATAAAAACGTTTTCCATACAAGGACTTCATTTTCATCAGTCAGTTTGTACGGCATTATACAGTGGTCCTATATCGGCGGATATCTCAAAACCCAGAGACAAATACAGACAGACAGGTGGACACGGCTAAGCCGACTAAGATTGTCACGCTAATATTAGGTTGAGTCGCTGAGAGCGCGTAGTTCTAGTTCTATTCGTCGCACGTGTTTGATTGATTGTCGTTTCTTTTAGGTCGTTCGTGAGTTATAGCGTCGCAAACATGGAGCAAAATAAAGAGAAAATACGGCRTATTTTACAGTACTACTACGATAADGGCAAAAATGCAWCTCAAGCCGCCAATAAAATTTGTGCAGTTTATGGACCCGATAMAGTTTCCATTTCCRCCGCACAABGATGGTTTCAACGTTTTMGTTCTGGTGTAGAGGTGGTCGAAGATGCGCCACGCTCCGGAAGGCCTGTCGTCGAAAATTGCGATAAAATCGCTGAATTGGTCGAAAGAGACCGGCATAGTAGCAGCCGTAGTATCGGTCAAGAGCTGGCATGAGTTTTATTTTTATTTTTTGTATGATCAATTGAAAATTCAATAAAAATACCGCAAGACTTTTTTGACAACTTTTTATATAATTAATCCAAGTAATCCAAAAAGAGGTACTTTTCTAATAGCCTTCTTCCACGAGTGAGTCGTGTCAAACGCTCATGTTATTCTTGTTCAGCATTGTTTGACACTTCATGATGGAAAGACGCGAGAACCGTCTAGAGTCGAATCGGCGCCATTTCCAACAACTCGGACGAACGTACGGAACGACTTGGGGCATTTTACGTCGAGATCTTAAATAGAAAGCGTACAAAATAAAGCTTGTGCAAGAACTGAAGCCGCCCATTCTTCCCAACCGACATCGCTTTGCTCTATGGGCTCTAGAAAAGATTCAAGAAAATCCGACGTTTTTGAGCCAGATCCATTTCTGGCTCAACGGCTATGTAAACAAGCACATTTGGCGCATTTGGAACAAAAAGCAAGCTAAAGGATTCAAGAGCTGGAATTTCTTCCAGAAAAAACTACGGTTTTCCGATGGAATTGTCGGTACATATTTCTTCAAAAATGATGCCGATGAACATGCAACTGTCAATGGCAACCGCGCTGATAATCGACTGTTTAAAACTTGAAATTTAACCTCGTGATCTCGGTGGCTTTGGTTTAAACCGATCGTTTGGTCACCAAGATCGAGTAATATCGCACCTTTAGACTTTTTCCTGTGGGGAAAGTAAAGGCTATGTGGATAGTCCCGTTTTTATTCGGGAGCAAAACATCACACGTGTCTTTCGCCAGTTACCATTCGAAATGCATCGAAAATTGGACTCAAAGAATGGACCACCTGAAACGTAGCCGCGGCCAACATTTGTGAGAGATAATCTTCAAAAAATAAATTCAAAAAATGTTCTTTCAAATTATAATAAACATTATCCATTAAATTTTAAGTTTCTGTGTGTTTCTTTTTCTTTAAAAAAAAAATAGGCAACCCCGAAATGGATCACCCTTTATATACATAACATATGTACTATATATATTGATACACCATATTCATCGTTTGCAAATTACAGTTAAGGAAAGTAAATAATTATGTCTGTCTGTATTGTAGGTGCATGAAGCAGGTCCCACCAACATGACTTAATTAAAAATTGGATAAATATTACGAAATAAATTAAAAATTAAAAAAAGGAACAAAAAAAAAGCTACGAAAAATATCAGATAAGGTAGTTGTTATCAGACACCGTTACAACACAAGCAATGAAACAACAACCAAAACACCCAAAACTGCGGCAATCAGTTCCAGCAAGAGTCAGCAAAATAAAGTTTACAGTAAAATGGGACACATGTTGCTCACACATACGTACAAGTTTCGTCAGCTTGAGAGCAATTTTCACACACTCAAAGCCAACTTTTGCGCGAATAACTGTCTTTTGGCTTTGTTGAAGGCGTTAACTGACTTCACGTGCAAATTATGACGCGGGGGCGCAAAATTATTAAAACGAATATTTGGCATAATTTTCGATTTATGTGAAGGTCACCAAACGTTGGCTTTTATTTACCGTTTAAGGCTTACAAAAATGTTAAGTACATGCAGACGCACTTTACGAGCGCTGCACCATCAAAAAACAATAAAAAAGAAGGTGATACAAAAGTTAAGGAAGTGACAAATTCGGGTATTGCCGCATTTAAAATAATAATATAAAATATGTAATTAAAGGCATTTTAAATAGTATTTGTTCTTTCAAATAACTATATTCATCCAATTGGTGCTCAGAGAAAAGTATTAATCCATATCATTCTTTTTCAGTTTACTTCGTTCATATCTCTCACACTAATCTAGGTAGAGGGTATAAAATCTGAAGGTCGAAAATTACTATATTTGGTATATTTGTGGGATAAGTCGGCAAACCGAACTGTGGCGACTCTTTTTCTGCCCATATAAAAAAAAGGAAAGAGCCGTTTGAGGAAAGGCACAGTGAACTTATTTACGGATGAATCAAAGCTTGGGGAGAATATTGGTGGCGTGTTTTACTGTCAGGAGCTCTCTTTCAACTCCAGCTTAAGACTTCCTGACAATTGCACTGTTTTCTTAGCTGGTAGCAGTAAATTTACTGCTCCGGAATGCAGCCTCTTTCAGGGAAGAGACCATCCACTCAGATAGCACGACGGCGATACTAACCTTGAACTTATTAACTGTGCGTTCAGTGTTGGTCACTGACTGAGTGACTAACCTTGTTATCAATAGCATCGAGTCTCTTTGGGATAATACTGGTATGGGTGAAAGGTTACAGCGTAAACTCAGACAATTGTAAACTGATGAACTAGCAAATAAGGCACCCTAGAATCTCAAAAGATCTGGTGATCTATTTGCCCTCAGCAAGGATAGCCTCGCGTTAATTGTGGGGGTTTTAAGAGGCCATTAACCTATTGGTGTCTATGCAGTAAGGTGGAAATCTTACCAGATGACATCTGCAGAAGCTGTATGGAAGAAGACACTTCCTTCTTGACTATCTCGCGTTTGGAATGTCCAGACTTAAATACTTGAGACCTTCAGACATCCCACCGAACTGGCGGAAATGGAAATGAAATGCCTGTGGCTTCACAAAGTACTACATATGGCAATCCACGTGCGATCTATCTAGATTAGGCATCTAATCTAACCTAGGATATCTCACACATTGATCAATATATGCGATATATGGTAAAGACAACCCGTAGGTCTATAATCAGTATATTAGGTATACGGAAGATCTACTTTGATTTTAGCAACTCATTTTGGTCGAGAAAAAGTAGGCATTAAACTTCATCAAACCTTATGTATTCACCTGAATATGGACCAAGTTGCATCGAATTATCCAAGTTAGAAAGTCAAAAGACATACAAAAATAAAATACAAATTCTTTTAATATATTTGAGCATTTTTTCAAAAAAATGTATTACTTTTCTGTAATTGTTGGTGTTGTTTATTTTGTGTGTTTTATATTCAATCTCACCTACTGACACATCTTCTAAGGTTTGTGTAGCACAAATAGCGTACCGTAGAGGCGTTGAAACACACTTAAATCAAGGATGACCAGTTTCAGTTGCTTTTAAATAAACGTGCGCATGCGTGCGCGCATATACATATGTGGGATTATGTTTCTATAATTTGCATTTAAGAAGAAGAAAATTTGCTTACTTGTTTATTACTGACATCGGAGGCCACATTTGAATATACTTAACCCCAACAACTGATATTTAGACAACACATTTTTCATACCATATACGATTTCTGTATGGCTTTATATAAAAAATAAAATGTTTGCAAGATGCTATTGATAATGGTTACAGTGGTATAATAAGCGCGCGTATAGGTTTATACGAGTACATCCACTATTAGACTGTCAGAACCGCGGCTTTCGTTCGTTGCACTAATTGAAACAAATACGATCTTCTTCATCACCTCACGGGTCGGCATAACCGGAGCGGACCCGAATTTTTATTCAGGCCTTTTAACACGTCCCTTGACTTATTTGGAGACAACAACAGCTGAAATAAATATGGCGTGATAGAAAATGTCGAAGAAATTATCCTTTCGGACTACTACAGGAAAGTAATAGAACTGACTTTCTTCTGCCGCGACTGTACTTCGGAGCGCGCGCGTTTCTGTGAATGGTGCAAGCTGGAAATTTAGCGTTCGTTAGAGCAGAGGTACGCGATTAAATTCTGTTTGAAACGTTTGATATGATTAAGAAGTGGTGTGTTTCGGTGGTACCAGGCCTTTTGGGGGGCTGAGAAGAGGTCGCTGATGAAGACCGTGCTGGGAGACCTGCGACTTCGACAAACACCGACAATGTGACTTTTGAACCCAGACTGTCGACTAAGTATTTTTTTAATTGCTCAGATTTTAAATTTATCAAAATCTGTGGTTCATGACATTGTGACGGAGACCTTGAACATGCACAAGGTGTGCGCGAAGATGGTCTCAAAAGTGCTCACCCCCGCAGCCGCCTTACAGCCGTGGTCACCACGGATTTTTCCTTGCTTGAAAAGGCCGATGAAAGGCAAGAATTTTAAGACGACAGAGGGGATTCAAGCATGTAAGGAAAACCTGTTTATTTGACAATATATCATAGGGAAATTTGGTATGGATTATTTTTCTAAGCAACGGTATAATCTCCGAAGAAATTGTTCCGATTGGATGACTTTAGCATATAGGAACTGTCATATACACTGCTCTATCGAAATCAAGAACTTTTTACTCTTTTATGCTAAAAAAAAATGCAACTGTGAATTGTGTTATAACGTAGGCGAAACTGTAGTTAAAATTTTCTATACATTTTTTTTTTTAATAAATAATTTGCATCGAGTTCAACGAATTTCTTTGTATCTATTCCCAATTTCAATTATGAAGTAGTTTGTCATTTAAAGTATGAATGAACTAAATGACACCGAGGTCAATGTGCCAACGTAGACGCAATTACAAATCAACAAAAATGTGTGTACATACATACATATGTACATATATACGCGCTTAATTAGGAAATACAGCAAAGAGTAAGAGTGCGCTGAAAATAACAATGAAATTTCACTTTTCCATTTATCATTTAATAAGTATTGTTGTTGTATGCAAAAAATCGCTAAAAGTAAGTTAGCGCTCTATAATTGCCACACCTTTTTTGTGACAAAAGCACCAAGTCAATGTACGACAGGTGGACTGACTAAGTGCTTCACATTTTTCACTTCAAAAATTTTCCATATGCAAACGGAATAGACATTTATTTATTGAAGGCAAAGCAATAGTGAAATCCTAACACAAAATAACCAATCCTTTAGGTTTTCATTATTAACTTTCAATACACGCAAATGCAAAGTGCATACACGCTATTTATAGGAGTGTATAACGGTCTTTGTGATGTATAAATATCTACATACATACATACATACACATTTACATACATATGTATGTATATATAATGATTAAATGCGGGCGTTGATATAACCCATTTAGTCAGAGAAGAAGGAGCAAGTGGCAGCAAAGTGTCAGCGGTATCTGAAGCAGAAGCGAGTAATAAAAAAAAATATATATATATGAAAACTCAAAAAGGATGAAAAATGACGATGGTGCTATTACCAGAAAGCAATATGGACAGCTGATAAATTGCATTCGAGTTTTATAAGCAAAGGATGTTTTTTTATGGGGAACTAAAAGTAAATAAAATGAATTAACATCTACCACGAGTTCAGGACAGAAATTAGATTACTCCTGTCGCTGGTTGATGCAGTGGCAGGAGCCGAAGTAGTAAAGGGAATGGAAAAATTAATCGAAAAAATATAACCGCAGAAGCAAATGCCGCTCTGCTGTCGCAGAAACAAAGTTGTGTTCACCGAAACATATTTCAGATTCTTAAATGCCAACAACCCGCAGCAAAAATTCGCAAAACCGTAAAACCGGTGAGAGTAAAACGAGAAGATAAAATTGTTTTCAAACTAAAGCACTGGAACGTAAGTGCCACTGGTGTGGTCGCAGGAGCATAGTATGATGACTATAAAAATAACTAAAAGCTCAAGTTAAAGTGTCAACTCTTCACCGGCATTTTTCTCTGTAACGAACGACCGCAACGACATATTTTAATACTTTGAATAATACCTTGAAAACGCATACGCATATACATATGTACAACAAAAACACAACAACAAAAAAATTAATCAACAACTTATTTTAATTGAATGAATAATTGAAAAATTTAAGGCAGCAGCAAATTAATAACAAACTCTTTGGCAGAACATGGCATAGCATGTATACATAGACATATGTATGTACATATGTATGTCCGAATAATTTGCAGAAAGTAGCAAGTTTTATAAGCAATTTTATGGCCACAACTTCGAGAGTTAATAAATAATATAACATAATATACATACATACATACATATATAGCCCATATGTATAATATAAATGTGTTCTTTTTACAAATAAGTTTTAGATTTACACACCCACATTTTGAAAAGCACACGAATGTACTTGTATCATAATATCATAGTAACGAAAATATCTGCGAAGTGTAAATTTAAGATGTTTCTCAACTCACCTTTTCTAAAGCTGCCGTACACGTCGGTCGTTTATAACAGGTGCTGCAGAAACTTATTCACTGATTTACCAACAACACCACTGCCTACCTGTTATAAGTATGTAATAAGTAATTTTTCTCCAACAAGATATTTCACAGATAAACTAGCAACTTTAGCTTTTTTCGACAATGCTGATGCTGCTTCTTGATTGGTTTGTATTACCCTTCCCTTTTTTCATGGATTTTTTTGTTTGTTTTTCTCTATTCACTTGCACCGCTCCCAATTGATGAGAATTACATACATATAGCAAGCAATATGCAAAATATAAACATTTTTTATATAAAAATTACTTTGGAATGCTTATAATTTGATTGGGAAACCAATTTTTTCCTGCTACACAAACAACACTTCAGCACAATTCGTTGATGCACCGTAAACTTCAATCAATTTGCTGTATGTATTTTCTGCGTACACTTGCACTCGCGCACTACACACATTCGCTCAATTTCGCCAATTTTCTTAATGTGTTACACTTTGAAAATTCTTAAACACATACTTTTTATTTTTAGTAAATAACTGTAAGAATTAAATAGTAACAAAATCTTCACAAACTCCGATACGCGTTTCTTTACAAGCGAGACGGTCTGGTCTGCTCGTTTTCACCGATTTGTTGTTTTTGACTTTTTTAAACAACAAAATTTTTCTTTTCCCTACATTCATTTTCTGATCAGAGATTTCATTTTGACGTTTTATTTTTCTAATTGGATTCGTTCCATTTTCATTTCGTTCCACACAAAATGGCATCATGCGGCACAAAAGCAATGAGAGTGTTACCCATCATCGTTCATTAGAATTGTTAAAAATATTATAAATACTTTGTATTTAATTAAAAATACAGTTTAAAACTGCTTTTTTATTGCAACTGTTCTTAAACTATTTTTATAGCAATATTCACTCAGTTTCATTAATTGCGTACTTAGGAATGAGTTGAAAAGTTGTATTTGGTTTAAATAAATTTTCATTGTAATTTTGCATTAACCTATTTTTTCAGAACTTTTAAACGCTTTGTGAGTTGCAAGTTGATTTTATATTAAAATTTTATTTAAATTATCAAATATATTTGACATTTACAAGTTAAGTAAACGCAACAGCTGTTTTTCACAATAACAAAACAACAGCGTAGCGTCGATGAAATCAGCAAACCACTGTGTAGCCAACACTTTCAATTTTGGGCCGCAAGCCCTAATTTGTTCCCCCTTTTATATGATATTATAGTTATATATTTGAATGTTTTAGTTCAGATTTAATTTATGTTAAACATATTTATCGGGCATATGTTTTTGGAAAAATCGTTTAGGTATGTATTATAAGTTTTAAGGATCAACTACAGAAATCCCTTCTGGGAAGTTTTTTTCGGCAATAATTATAGTGTGAAAGTACAGCACTGCCAAGGAGGAGTTTTCAGTTTTTTGCAAAGGTATCTTTTTATTATTTTGTCCACCCAACGGTAAATAGAATATGTCGAAAAATAAGTTAAATTTAACGCTGCCTCCTGGAGCTGTAGATGCAACAGTAGCCGCGTCACAGGTTGTACCAACACCACCATTCAAGACACCATCAGGAACAGAGTAAATATCTCAATAAATATTTCTATTGATTTCTTTCATTTTCTGCACTAGCACTTTGTTGATTCCTTCTAATTTGAGCTTTAACTCCTTTGCTGCTTTAATAAATCTCTACGCTGACAAGCGATTTTCTACCATGTTGGCTTTGCTAAAGTTATCTTTGTATCTGTTAAATATGCTCTGCATTTCGTTATATGGCGTATTTCAATGAATCGGCCAATTTGGGCAGCTGAGCATTGTATTTATCTTCTATGCTTTTCTATCGAACATCTTGTTCCCTTAATTTTTTTTTGCTTTTCGTTTTGTTGCACAAAAATTCATTAAAAAGTTAAATTAAAGAAAACATAGTTTACTGGGGAAGCCGAAAACGAGCATCGAGGCGCTCACGGAGACACTGGAAGAGTTGGAAATGGATGATTCCGCACGAAATCGCATTAAGGTGTTTCTTAGTCAAAAAGAGAAAATCGGTGAACTTTCCGATGATGATCTCGAAAAGTTGGGTGAACTTGGCTCCGGTAATGGTGGTGTAGTTATGAAAGTGCGTCATATACCCACCGAGTTGATAATGGCACGTAAACTAATACACCTTGAGGTGAAACCGGCAATTAAAAAACAAATAATACGCGAACTGAAAGTGTTACATGAGTGTAACTTCCCGCATATTGTTGGCTTCTATGGCGCCTTTTACAGCGACGGTGAAATAAGTATTTGTATGGAGTATATGGATGGTGGTTCTTTGGATCTTATATTAAAACGTGCCGGTCGCATACCGGAATCAATACTGGGCAAAATAACAGTAGCCGTGCTGAAGGGTCTTAGCTACTTGCGTGATAAGCATGCTATAATGCATCGTGATGTGAAGCCGAGTAATATATTGGTGAACAGCAGTGGCGAGATAAAGATTTGTGATTTTGGCGTGTCCGGACAGCTAATTGATTCCATGGCCAATTCCTTTGTAGGCACGCGCAGCTATATGTCGGTGAGTAGCGCTGTGTTTCTATATAATTAGTAGGTATTAACGTTTTGGTTTTCCCACACAGCCGGAGCGTTTGCAGGGTACACATTACTCGGTACAATCGGATATTTGGTCACTCGGTTTGTCACTAGTTGAGATGGCAATTGGCATGTATCCGATACCGCCACCCGACGCCAGTACACTGGAAGCGATCTTCAATGACGATCCGGAGGATGGACAACAAACCGTTTTGGAACCTAAAGTGATGGCGATTTTTGAGCTTCTCGATTATATTGTCAATGAACCACCGCCTAGGTTGGAGCACAAAATATTTACCGACGACTTTAAAAACTTCGTGGACATATGTCTGAAGAAAAATCCCGATGAACGTGCTGATCTTAAAACACTGCTGGTAAACAGATAAATAATATTGCTTCGAAAAATTTGTATAAATATTAAAACTGCATTTTTTTACTAGGATCACGCGTGGATACGAAAGGCTGAGGTTGAGGAGGTGGATATTGCCGGTTGGGTGTGCAAAACAATGGATCTGCCACCATCGACACCGAAACGCAACACATCGCCCAATCAATAATAAAAAAAAATACTAATTTTTGATAATTATAATTAATGTGCATTTGCTTTAATTTTTATTTATATATCCCCCCTAATAAATATACTCAATAACGAATCATCTTTGCGAAAGCTATATACATTAATTTTTTTTTATATCAAGCTGTGTTGTTATTGTTGTTGTAGCGGCAGAATTCTGGCGAGGTGCCAGTCCTTGGCCCGATAAAAATCCGGGACCATTCCGGTTACGTAGACTCGACTGTCGCGAGAACGGAGCTGTCGAATTCGTCGGTATTGCTAATTTTATTAGCCTACTGGAATTATTATCGGAGCACCATAGCATATAGCAACCATATAACCAGTATAATCAAAATCAAGTCCTCTAGGGAAACTTTTTTTTTATAGCGGCGATGCAACTGAACTTTATGTTTTTTCTTGTTTGGTTTTTAGTTATTTGCACGTGTTAACGGAAATACAACGCATTGTTTTTTATACATGCAAAATATGTATATTTTATTACAGAAATAAATACTCATATCCGTAAATTCAAAAAAAAAAAAACAGTTTCGAGCACACATAATTCCTATTTATATATAATGTACATATGTATGTATGTATGTATATGCGTATGCAAAGTAAGAATCCATTACAATAGTAAAATTTGATTTTTTGCTTCTTAAATCTAAATACTCGTTTGGTAAAAAAATATGATAAAAAATGTATTGTTGTATTAATGTATGTATGTATTAGTTGCTTAAAGGTTGTAATAATCGACAAATTCAACGGTGCGTCTGTAACACATCGGATTCAATCTGACCGGTTTCCATTTCTTCTACAAATTCCAAAGACCAAAAAAGGTATCAGAAAACGTAACAATGTGAGAAAACATAAAGAAAAGATAAAGAAAGAAAAAACGATCAGTGTTTTTAGTTAAAGGAAACAACGAACTTAACTCAAGTATTTATATAAAGTGTATATATATATATGTGGAATGCATAAATGCGTACGGAATGTTTTGAGCGCAAGAGCAGTAACGAAATATGCAAGCTAGACGGGATGCAGTTAGCGCACTTCTTTCGTATTCACGTTAACCAAAAATTTCTTCATTAACTTAACATGCTTCTTTTCAAAACCAAGCTATTTGCCAACTTTCCAAAGCTACAATACTATAAATAAGCCACTTCACATAATAACGGAACAACAAAAGATAGATAGATGAAGGATGAGCAGCAAAACCAAAAAAAAAAAAAGAAATTGAATATAAAACTAAACTGTTGCGCTGGGTAATGGTGGTGTTGGTGGTATGATATTCGGTATTGCCACAACGCTTGCGCCAGCGCGACTGTATGTCAGCGGTGCAGCTTGAGTCCACTCGTTTGTCTCTGCATTGTATACTTCAACGGTTTTTAAATAATGATTGCCATCATAACCGCCAATTGCCATAAGGCGATCGCCTAGCAAAGCGCAGCCGATAGCATCGCGCCCGACGTTAAGCGAACAGATCTGCAAGTATAATATAGTAACATTTTTTACTTTACCAAAAGCAAATACTTCACCGCTTACCAAAGTCCAAGAATCTGTTGCGGGGTCGTAGCGCTCCACTGTATCGGTGCGGCAAACAGAGGGATTGCTGGCCGGACAATCGTGGCCACCCAGCGCGTATAGGAATCCATTTGCCACAGCAACCTGCGAAAAAAACGTTAAACTTTGCGCCAACATTCATTAAACCGTTTGCACTTACGCCTACGCCACCGCGTCGTTTATTCATTGGCGCACGCATGGTCCATTTATTGGTGTGTGGATCGTAACATTCGATCGAGCGATGGCAGACCGAACCATCTCGACCGCCTACCACATACAAGCGGCCACCAAGCACTGCCACGCCAGCGGTCGAACGCATCGAGGACATCGAAGCCACGTAACTCCAGGTACGTGTGCTTGGGTCCCAACTGTGGACACAAATACAAGATTATATTTAAACATATCTTTGCTAATATTTGCAGTACACACCGTTCAACAGTGGACAAATAGCTCCAGCCATCATGACCACCGACCGCATAGAGTGGACCTTCCAATACAGCAACGCCCAAACCATGACGGTGCGTGCCCATCGGATTCAGCGCTGTCCATACCATCGTATTCAAGTCTAAACTCTCTACTGTATTGAGCGTTTTTAAGCCATCGCGACCGCCCACTATAACTAACTTATCATCCATCACAGCAACACCGAATTGTAAACGACGTGCGGACATATTCTTCCACACCGACCACTTGTCCGCATACGGACAGTAGCTTTCAATACTTATAGCGCCCTGTAAAATTATTATTTTATTGTTAAATATTTCTTCGTCCTTGTCTATATTTTACGGGTACCTTGTGCGCATCCATGCCGCCCACCGCCAATAAACGACCTACTGTCGACTTGCGCGGTTTTGTGCGCTCCGAAGCTATTAAAGCTAACAAATTGCGTCGTTCGGGCAATAAATGCCACTTAAGCGCTTCCATCACAAGCTGTTGACATTCATTGGAACTGCACAGCGTTTCCACATGATCCATAATAAATGAGGGTTTCAGCAGCGGCAAGCGCACTAACGCCAGCAACTCGGGAATGTGTTTCTCGCGGCTGGCGGGATCGTGTTGCACCCACATCTTCAGACTGTGCACTACGTCCTCCTCGGTGGGCACATTGAGATCATCGCTAGAAATTAGCTTACCCAGCTGCTCGGAGTCGAGTTGCAGGAATTCTTGATTTTTGCAAACCTGTATACAAGTAAAAACAAATTTTTATTGAAGTTAAAATCGATAAGAAAATCAGCGTATTTTACCTGCATGAAATGCTGGCATGTGTAGGATTTGGCCAGACGTAGTAGCGTTGTGCAGCTTTGTCGTTCTGCAAAGAAGGCAAAGCCCAGGCAGTTTGATGGATGCAACTGGCGCGCAAGAAAGTTGCAACAGGCAGTGACTACAGAGTTCAACTGTAGCAGACAGGCAGTGGCTAGGAGCGTTTCTACAGTATCTTCGCGCAGTTCAATATAACCCGTATAACAGTATTGTATTAGTATTTGTAATGCATCGCCATGTACCTCGCCAAGCGTGACTTCCTGCTCTTTGGTCTCACGCAATGAACCGGTGAACATGGCGGCAAAGTAGGCGCTCGATGCTGACAATACTACACGATGGGCTGGCACTCTACGCAAATTTATGGAAATAAAGAAGGTATGGTTTAAATGTAAGTAAAGTTGATTGATGTTTAGATCGTATCCTTATATGGCAGCTATAAAAGCAGAACGCTTAAATCAAAAGTATTACAAGAAAAAAATTAAAATAATTGTATAAGGGCATTTTAGCTTCGGTGAAATCGAAGTTAAAGTATTTGCTTGTATAGAAATATTTCCATATTCATAGCACCTGACGAAATTCTTCTCAATATGTCAACAACCTAATTTATATATATATAATTATATAAASATATTTAGCCCTAATATACATATATTCATATAAACTTTTGAGTCCGCAGGCATTAATTAATTATTCATATAAACAAAGTCATCCAGGCATAACTTTCCAGGTGTTTGCAATTTTTTAATGAAGAAGTTGATTACACGGAAATTGCTAAACGTCAGCAATTTTGCTACTTGATATTCATATCTTCGCGTTAGTTTATATATTGTTTATTTATTTTATTATCACAGTACTATTCTATTTTCGTTATCGCACCATTATTTTATCAATTACCTTCCCCGTGACAAATTCCGTCTCCTCATCGCAATCTACACAGGGCACTGCAAGGTCAGCAAACACCTGTCCAACATAGGCATAACCTCCTGTGCTAACTGCCTGTCCTGCGACCTGGAACAGGAAGCACCAGCACACCTAATCCTGGATTGCACAGCAATCTGTGAAAAGAGGCTTAAGGCCCTGCATTCCATTTATATCAGCAGGGATCAAATCACCCCAGTCGCGTTCGGCAAACTCCTGGAACTATTCAGGCTTCAGGAACTCTGGGAAGACATGTGATATAGGAGAGGGCACAATACACCCTAGGTCGCGGTGCATTACCTCATAATACTATCTATCTATCTTTAATCAATGTGGGGGAGAAATTTCAGTTGTCATAGTGTTATTAATTTTTTGACGAGTTTAAACATTACGGTGTGTATTTGTTTGTATCATATGTGCTCACACCATATGGTATATATGTATTTATACAAGTTATCGGGTATAACAGTTTATTCAAAACAAAACAGAAACCAAATGCTTGTCCGTTTCCGTACGACACCTTCACCTTCATCCAACCAACGCACAGCTGTAGCGACATTACACACACATATATTTATAACATACATATGTATATGTATTTATAATTTACAAGAGTCGGCATCTATATAACACATAGAGTAACAGCTCGCTGTCATTTCACATGGAACGAGTGGTAAAATGTACAAAAGGGGAGCCAAGTATATAGCAATGCGGCTATGCAATTGTCTTACTAGATAGAACTTCTTTGTTTGGTGAGGCTTTTCTTACAGCGCAGCAGTTTGCAGACAAAGAACGAGGCGCACTACGATTAGCGCAAAAAAAAAACTGCACATACTTGCATATTTATATATATTTGAACGGGAAGATGATAGAGAAACAGCATTCGGCGGAAAGTGAATGTATACGGTTTACTGGCAATTTGTTTGTGACGCAGTATTCACTACTCAACTCTTTATGCACATAAACATTCCCCCTCGACTGTTGCTTTTGTTTGCTGCATGCAAAATGCGACCTGACCTTAGCTGTCTATTTCGCGTGGCACTTTTTATAGTACACAGGCTCTTATAATTGAAATGTCTTTGTGTCTGGCGCCGGAAATGCACTTCATTGACAGTGATCAGTAGTTTTATTTTAGAGATACATATGTAATTATGTATGTAAGTACACACTTACCGCTTGCCGTCGATTCCAGCAATTAATACTACATCGCAGAGCTGATGACTGTCCAAGTATAACTGCAAACGCTTTAATACACTTTCCGCATGATCACGACAGCGGAAATATTCGTCTTGACTTACGGCAGATGTAAGGCTGCCTAAACTGTAGTCCCGGGTTAGGGAATCACCATCAGCCAGTAGAGATATGGGCGCAGATGAGGACGTCATGGAATCACGACTAGGGCTATCTTTGTTAGTAGACATATTCGCGACGTTGTAGAGCAAACCAATTGTATATCCGTATGTTTGTTTGTAGTAAAATCGCAGTTTAGTTCTCAATTATAAGCTCTCTGCGTTTATTTACTAAATGCAAAAATTGTGCTTAAGAAGTTTTACGTTTCTCGATTTTATAGTTGCTTTACGGGTATTTTGCGTTTTTAATTTTATTATGTACTTTATTCCGAATTGCACTCCAGTAGGGTAAACAAAAAGAGCACCAACACTTTGAAACTGCAACAGCGGAATGGCAACGAATCGTTTATTGCCAATTAAATGCACTGAACAAAGCGTTGGAGTTAATCAACTAAATGGTCCACCTCTTTGTTGCGCGTATTTATCTTGGACGTGTGTTGCTTTTGAGGCAACTAAACCTATTGAAACTGCTACTCCTGCTTCCATAAATATGGACTAAAATCTTTTAATTGCATTTGTTGCAGGAAGAATGTATAAAGATAAAAATGGCGAACGAAAACCAGCACAAAATACGATCAGGTGCAAAAATAATGAATTCGACGTTGCCAAACCATTACAAGCGTAGAAGTATGAAATGTTTTTATAAATACAGAATTACTAAAAAAGTTGTAAATGAAGTGAATATTTTTAGATTATTTTATGATTTTTAATGTTCTGAAATTTACGTAAAATTAACAAAAGTTTGACAGAATAACGTTGATTAAAATTACGATTATTTTATTACAAAGATTGGGCAACTACTATTCTAGTAAAAAGCAACGAAAAAAAATTCTCTCAGGTGGTGCCATCATTGCGAAAAAGCGAAGCATTTGGCAACACAAGTACTTCCGAGTAAATACATATCCGGCGCAAATAGTCTTACAAAATATTTCTGATAAAAAAAGTTAAAACTACAAGATTATAAAACTAATTTAAAAATAAAAAAAACTACAAAATAAAAACTGCTGCCGAACCATATAATTCACTAAATAATTCAATTATTGTTAACATATTTAATAAAAAAAATCACGGTGTTTAAAAGTAAGTAATTATTACGTTTGTAATGGATTGGTATTTCTTCTAAATAAAAGATTTTGCTAAAATTCAATAATTCATCTTCATTTCTATCTATAGAAAAATGAATTAAATAACGTTAATTCGTAACACTATGGCATCTTGATTAACGTAACAAAATCCAGCAATAAAGTTCAGTGGCTGACAATTTACCAATCGCAGTGTTACCGGCTTGCATAAGTTCACTAAATCTTACAATATAACTAATTTTTATTTAAATTATTTAAGCATATATTGTTCTATATACAAGAAACACCATACGAAACTTATTCCAAACGGATATACGCATATTTATATAGATTAATTTTAGCTAAGCATATGCGCTGCTTCAGAATTTAATATGTGGATTTCATAAGCTGTGTTATGTTTCTTCAATAACTTCATCTGGCAGTACTACAAACGAATACGACGAACGGACGAGGCTGGCCAGAAGCGCACTGTGCTTATAAAATTTTTTGCAGCTAAAAATAAATAGAAATTCGAATTTTCCTTCCCAGAGTTAGTGCAATTAGAAAAGTGAGTGAAATCAATTTCAAAGTGATGAAATAATAACATTGAAGTGTTTTTCAATAACTATTACTACTCGAGTAATCGATCGATGCAACGCCGTCAATTGTCGTCGGTAGAAAAAAAGTCAAAGTCAAAAATGCTAGTAGGAGGCGTTGCGACCTCGTTTTCTAACGTGAGCCCAAATCCCATTGCCTCCACTTTAAATGTCGTATTTCCAAGAGCACACATAACCAATCAAACCAAGTAAATAATTTTTTTTTTTTGGTTAGCTGGATGTAGCCAACTATTGATACCATAGCAGCCAATCTTATTGACGCTAACAAAATCTCGTTAACACATCCACTGTCACAGGTATTGTCGTCGTCGTTGTCGCCACATTTCCACTTTCCATTTTAAGAAAAATATTTTACTTTGCGTAATATTTATGTAGTTTATTTTATGTATGAGTCGCATTGCTGTTGGCTGACTGGTCGATTTGTTGGTTGGTGTATTCAGCGCTTTTAAAAATAGAATTTTTTTTAATGATGATTTGACTTTCGACGCTGTTGTGTTTGTGTTTTTCGAGACATTTTTTCTCGTGCGCGTTTTGTGCATTTATCTATTAAATAGAGGCGCATTTTCACGGTAATACACGACGAGAAAATATATATTAAAGGAATAAAAAAGTGTGTCGGCGCCAAGGCGGCTGGGATAGTTGGGAGTTGTATCGTCTAAATAGTGGTAGTGGGTCGAAGTGGTGGTGTACTCGGACAAGTGTAAAATTGTTGGGCTGGAGCACAGAAAATGAATGAGAGTTAACGTTCAACTCGTATCATTGTGTTAGTATGTACATACGTGCGTATACAAGTCTCAATTGTGATCAGCTGGCTATGCGTTCGTGGAAGAAAGGTGCAGGTGTGAGGCGAGTTTCGTAAAATGTGGGTGGTGCTGGCCCCGAAGCACTTTTACGACAAGGAGGCGACGACGAGGTCAACGGAGTAATCGCTGTTGTTGACGACGATTGGCGAAATGCTGCAAATGTTGTTGTCGTATGCGTCAACGTCGTCGTTGATACTTTGATTGCTCCCCACTGCGCTGCTATCGTTGCGGTTGTCATTGACGTTTACTCTGCTTATAGTTCTACATATTCTTATTCTGCGGGCTTGGGGTATGCGAACATGCCGACCATGACTTTGTTGTTGAGTGAAAATAAATGGTGTAAACTAAAATTTAAATTAACAGAGTGTTTTATGATATGAACTGATAAAACTGACTATGAAAAGAGTTTATGCACGTGAACACCGTAGTATTTCTTAAATATATAGTTAGCGCCAATTACCGCATCAACGGTGGCAGTGTCAGTCACAGTATGCTTTTGTTTTTTTTTTTTCACAATTACTATAATATGAGAGCAACCCTGATTTCTACCACTTATCGATTACTACTTGGCACTCGTCCCTAAGCCAAATTGCTGAGATCAAAAACATGAAATTAGACAATGGGGTTAGGACGGCACTAAGTCAATCAACTACTTGCTCTCTTATATTTCCGCGTATCTATGAAAAAAAAAGGTGATCCACTAATTACCTACTTTGTATTTCTTTTCGAATAGTTGAACGTTGGTAAAGCGAAAGAGAAAAATACAAACAATAATACCGCAGCAGCTAACTTTTTAACTTATCTGTGACATTGTAATTGAGATAGCTTTTGTTTAGCTAGTACCAATTATGTAAGGTAATGGATGCGCGCATTGAACTGATGCCAATAATCTGGACAACAAGTGTACCAACCACTTAGGTAAGTGTCTGCGGATTATCTAATTAAAAAATTAACTTATTGTATTTTTTGTATATTTTACAGTCGATCAGCATTAATGATTCAATATTTTCTAAAACCAAATTAACGTAAACAATCACAAAACCGCAAATAGTTTTACAATAATAGAACAAACGCTAAGAACAACGTAGCAATAAAAACGAGCAACACAGTGTCGCAGCCTTCTTTATACATCTACTAATATGCCTGTGATTTCGCCACGCAGATCATCGACATCGAACAGTGGCAGTCTATACGGCACCTCGTCGTCCGGAACTGGCAGTACAGGCACTAGTACCGCCAGTGCATATAGCAGTGCATCGTCGTATTTGAATCGTGCGAATAGCTTGTCGAAAGCCACAACGCCAAGCAGTTCATTGTGGTCGTCATCGTCGTCAGGAGCATCGAAATATACACCCAACTATTATAGCTCTTATTTGGGTTCGAATTCGTCATCGTATTCGCCACGTACAGCATCGCAACGTAACTCTTTGTCGTCTTTGTACCTGAGCGGCGGCTCCTCTGGATTAGGAACCTATCGCAGTAGTTCATCTTATTTGTCATCCGGCAGCAATGATCCAATTACATCCAGTAGATATGGAGTAAGTAGACAAAAAAAACAAACAACAAGTACTACATAAAAGCACACAACATGTGTGTTATTCAAATGCTTTTGCTAAACCATATAAATACATACATGCATTGAGTGTGTATATAGTGCTTAGGGCATTTTTGGACATTTGTGTAATGTCCAATTTAGTAGTATTATTAGCTAAACAAAAGCAATAGTGTAGATGTGAGTGTTATCTGCTGAATTACATTATACGCATGTAACATATGCATACATGTACATATATTCATATGTAAACATTGCGTGAACCTTTCACCAATTACTCATTTGAAGCACACCCACTCGTGCACAAATACACACATCTATACATGCGCACAAACCCTTGGGACTGTCGTGTAGTATTTACATTGGGTTGTTATATAGGGTCTACTTACAACTTTAAGCTGGACACTTGTTTTGTGTTTTTAGAGTAGTTAGTTAACAAGTCAAGTGCAAGTTGTGACTTTTAATTGCAATGTACAAATTTTGATAAAAATTATATATACCATTTTTCCTGCTAACCAAGATATATATTATATGAATTATGTTTAGCACGCATAAAAGTTTATTGTTAACTGTGTGTGTGTGACAATCATAATCACATCTTATCTATGTTAGATTTAAATTGTAAAATTTCTATTAGTTTGCCGAGCGCTTTATGTGCTTAATAGTATGGTCATTCATACAATTTAGTTGTTAAGTTCATAATTGTTCACATTCCAAGTCACACGTTTTTTTATTGTACCTGAACGCTTAAGCGGAACGTTTAGATTAGGAAACAAAACGACAAAGTGTACTGTGAAATTAAATAATATAATAAAGTTAATTAATTGTGTAGTATTATTATAGTGAAAATGTTTAATTGTAATTTAATTTCGCCGTAGCGTTTATTACTAGTGGAATTGTTTTATACTTTAATTCTAATGAACTTTACGTGCCCTTAAATGATAAAAACTTAAGTGAACAATCATCGGTATGTGTAGGCGGTGATGTATAAAGTTCAAATAATTACATAAACCACATAATCTTTAGTCCCAACACCTCAAAAACCTTAACTTAGCTCGCACACACTTCCTTATGGCCAATACTATTAAATATGGTTCATAATAAAACGACAAAAATTATTGCGATTTATAAACTACTGATTAGCGACGGTCTCAAAAAGTTTAATGCACTATTTCGCTATGTATATGCGGTTTATAAAGCGAAAAATTTAATTCTACATAAGGTTAATCAATTATATACTCCCCTAGCTATTAACGCTCATATGGTGATAATTGGTACGCTCCTTCTAACCTTTCGTTAAATAAACAAAATCATGCATATGTACATAGATACATACATATGTTCCCTGCCAAAAAGGCAAATTGGCGACATATGCTTATGTGGCCACAAATTACCTGCGAAGATACGCACATACATACATGTAGATATAATATATAAGTAATCACACCTTAGCTTTTGCTTTAACTATGTACAAAAGCAACACCTGTACACACATACATATGTCTGTTTGTACATACGTGACTCATATTTTTCTTTTCTGTATTTATGTTATATTTATTCGTTTGTTTTTGTCACAACAACCAATGCACATGTGAACGTGTAAAAACAAAATTATAACGACAACAACAACAACAACAACACCGCTATCAAATCAACCATCACAACAACAATCAACAACAATATCTGTCCAATTGCCATGGTCATTGTCATACTCATATTTCTATTTGCATCATAAATCACTTATCTAATGGGGCAAACCGTTACAAATTCAATGCATCTGTAAATGTTGAACATAAACAAAATTGGTAAAAACTCCACAAAAATTAAAAAAATTAAAACGAAAACTCGGCAAAAAACATACACGCGCCTCAGTTACCTAAATCACCCAAGACATCATCCGATACATTGCGCAAGCGTAAGGACAGAGATACGAACAACAGCAATGACAGCAGCGATGTGAACGGTGGTGGCGCTAAGAAGCCGCCTTCAGGTTCGGATGGGGGCAACAAGCGCTTGTCAGGCTCATATTCATCCTCATCCCTAGCACGTTTAGTAGCGACATCTGGTCTGGAAATCTATGAAAAATACAGTCCCGCTAATTATAAACCCAATTGTGAACTTCCACGTTCCAGCTCAGCGTTAACTGAGGCTGAGGTAGACGCAGCTTCATCCACCATCAGCGGTATTGGCGGCACAACAACAACGACAACGAACAATGACGAGTTACGCAACGAGACTACGACAAACATAACATTGGACCGACCACGCAGTCGCTATAGTCGCTTGTATAGCGCCGGTGATGAGTCTTCTAGCTATAGCAATAGCAAATATAGTGACAGTAGCAATAAAAATGATAATGACATAACCAGCACTACAGCAACGAAGCCGCACCGTTCCAGTTACCGCGAACGTGCGGCAGTCGCCGCCGCAGCGTCAGCAAAACAACAGGCCAACGCTCTCGCACCCTCCACATCGGCCTCATCTGTGCTGAGTCATAGCAGTAGCAGCGGCGATGTGCCGACCGCAACATTTACTTTGCGCAGCAGTCGCACACCCAGAACAACAGTGACAAAGGCAGAGGAAGGCGTAACACTCAACAATGGCGACAAGACCGGCAAGGGTGACTGCATCAGCCGACAAGGCAGCAAAACGAATCTAAACAGTTACACAAATGACCTTGAAAACAACTTGAGGGAGCTAAAGTTGTCCAACTCCGGAAGCGGCAGCGGCCTATACAAGGATAGCAGTAGCGGCAGCATAACCACCTTCACGATGCCGTTGCATTCGAAGAAATCGCTCAGCACCAGCAATAGCAGCGGTCATCTCAGCGCTTTGACTACCTCAAACAACGACAACGATAGCGAACTGAAGCGCAATCACAGCGCCAACAATTTGGATGTGGTCGATCATAGCGCCCCAACCTACGAACTTAAATCGAATAGTGCGGCAGCTGGCGGCGCTGAGGTGTATGCCAGTGCAACGCTCCAAATGGTGGACACACCGATCACGGCGAAGAAGGTAAATCGCAGGCGACAAATGCCACGCGCCGCATGTGCGCTGTCGCTTCTAAGATGTCTGTGCTTTTGCGTTGAACGCCTTTATTCCTCACATTATCCGCTGCGTTGCACACTAACTTTGTCTTGTTCAGCTTGTGCTGCTCCTGCTAAGGACAGCGCGCACTTTGCTAATGCATGTGCCTACTACTAACCACAATGTTTGGCCAAACTGAATACTTGTTTAATCGGTTATATTTAACTGTTTGTGATTGGCGGGAAGAACTGCAGTCTACTTGATATTTTTGCTTCTAGTTTAAGATATTTAAGGTTTTTTTTTCGAATAGCAAGCACTGCGATTATAGTACACATTATCCCGTTAGGAAATGCATGCGCTCCACCACCACGTGACATCCACGCACAATCAGTTCAACGGACATTGACGCTTGTCAATGGTTCGCTATTTGCTGCAGTGTGTTTCGAAGGACTTAAAAAAACTTGTTATCTCTGAGGTCGATACATTTTTTAGAAAGACGCAGTATCAAGTTTAATATTGAACTGCAAAATTGGGCTTTGCGGGAGATTATTAAAAAATATTAATTTTTTGAATATGAGATATTTTTTTCCTTAAAAAATATTTTAAAATTTCTTGAAATAATTTTTTGTATCAACCATTACGTTGGAATTTTAAGCATTGCTTTTGTTTCAATCAAAATGGACTTACGTACCATATACTAACATTAAAAAATCATAAAAATCATTTAACGTTCATGTTGTCATAAAATTGTCATATTTTCTATACAAACAAATAAAATGCTAGTACTCAAAATTTTTTAAAATTAATTTGTGTTATAAAGAAATTTGGAATCACTTACATCTTGCATAGAACTTTAGTAGTTAAAATATCTAGGTTACGAGACCTTCAAACGTTTTTCCGCTGTCACAGAATTGTCAGGAGGACAGTCATGTCGACCAAAAATGGTTGCAATATTCTGTTCCGTGTTGCTTAATCTATGACTATAATATTTGTTGATATATGTAGCATATTTTATGCTATACAATTCGAATTTGCCCAAAAAAAATTTTTTTTTTTTCAATTATTTTTTAAAATTCAATATTCTTCGCGAAAAGATAGATAGATAGATAGATAGATAACTGAGGAATGCACTGCGACCATAGATCTATTGTGCCCTCTCCTAACTCACAGGGACTCGCTTAGCCCCAGCATATTGACGAAGTTCAGTATTTTGCTCTGTGCTAGCGAGACGATGTGATCCCTATCCGGAAACATGGCTCCAAGGGCCTTCGACCTTCGTCTACAGACTGCAATGCAATCGATTAGCAGGTGCTCCGGGGTTTCAGGGTCCCTGTCGCAAAACCGACAGTTGGCGCAAGATGATAGGCCCATGTTGGTTAAGTGCCTTTTCAGCTTGCATTGGCCGGTATAGAAATGCAACCAGGATCCTGAGTTTGTTTCTTGGGAGGTTGATTAACGATTTAAATCTTTTTTCGTTATACCCCCCAACTAGCAGCTTGGCATGACGCATACCGTGCGCTCGCTGCCAATACCTTTCCCTGCACTCTCTTTCTTCCTTGCGGAGCAGCTCCTTCCTTCACAGTGTGGGGACCCACCGCAATGAATGGTTCGGGCCCAACCATACTGGTGGAGGCTGCGGAGCGGGCTAGCTCGTCAGCCAGTTCGTTGCCGGCTATGCCCCTGTGGCCGGGCACCCAAATTAGGTGCACCCGGTTCTTTGTAGCTAAGTTGTTCAATCGTTCTCTGCACTCCTGCATCAAAAGCGATTTGATCTCGTAGAAAGAGATCGCTTTCAGTGCCGCTTGACTATCGCTGAGTATCGCTATGCGCTCGTTGCGATAGTTGCGGTGGAGGTTTATCTCTGTACACCGGCTTATAGCCAGGACTTCAGCAAAAAGAAATTCTTTATCATAATTAACTCAGTTTTTAGTCTTAAATTTATTTATCGATTGAGCAGCTCTGTTTATTTTTTAGTAAAACATATTATTGATTGGAAAATAAACATATGAGCATACAGGGTTGCAAATAATGCATTCAAAATAATTGAATTAATATTTGAATTTTTTTTATTTTGTTTTCCTAAATTTTTAAATCTTTTATCCCAAATACCGATTTGAAAAAAAGTTTTTATCCCAAATGTTAAAAAATTAAAGTAAAAATAAAAAAAAAAATATTTCTAATTAGCGGATTGAAAAAAATTTAATGTCACAAATCATTGATTGAAAACTAAAAAACAGTGTTAACCCAAAATTCGGATAAAAAAAAAAAAAAATAAATAAATAAAATAAAATAATAATCCGAAATATCAGGTTGAAAAAGAAATGGAATCCCAAGTGCCGCTTTGAAAAAAATTTTAGTCCAAAATTTGTTACTTTGTCTACTGTACAACAAAAACAACAATTTAACATTATAGACAACAATTTTTAATTCAAATTTATAGCCTCGCCTCCACACAGCGATACATAGTATGTAGTTAATCTTAAAATATTAGAGGTTTTAGTGCGGAATGTACATACATATGCATAGATATTGTAGATAGATACATATATATATAGTATAGTGTATAGTTTATCTGAATGTAACCAAATCTCTAAACAAATTAGCCGACACTGCAACGCCCACATCATGTCGAAGTACGTTGATAGCCATGTATGTATGTACCTATACATGTGTAAATAAGTGTATAAATAAAGTTGAATGTTCGGTAAAGGCAACGCGCCACAAGCAATGAACGGTAGCATCATCGACAGCGTCATCATGCCATTCTCAGTATTATGATCAACCTTTACCCACCTTCGAACAAACTAAATACAATACCAATACATACAAACATACAGTCATATCCATATACATACATACATACGCATTACTAACCAAAGGCATCGTCATGTAACTTGTTTGTGTTTCCTCTTCTGTGTATTTTCTAGATGAATATTCGCAGGCCTTGTTGCTGTCACTGAATAGAACGCCTATGTATTTTTGAACTCCTCTCCTCACCCCTCACAAAAAAAAAATAGACAAACAAAAGAAAAAGCGAAACAAAAACAAAACCAAAAATAATTACTAACCAATAATCAAGAGCAGCAACAAAAATAATATAAAATAATAAAAAATAAAAACCAATAGAAAAATATATACAAAAACAAGATGTGTGCAACAACGCGTTTAACGCGAAAATTTCGGCAAGAATTCTCAGTGAAAGCAAAAGAAATGATGATATTTCGAAATAATTAGCAGTGTGCGCAAAAACGCGACGAACAGCGACGAAAAATAATAGATTGAACGAAAGGCTGACGAGCAAACAAAAAAAAAAAAAAAGGAAAAAATAAACTAAAAATTATAAGAGAAACAAAAAGNAAAAAAAAAAAAAAAGGAAAAAATAAACTAAAAATTATAAGAGAAACAAAAAGTGACAAAACACTTTAAAAATAAGGCAAATTGCCAAAAAACACAAAAAAAAAATCAAGAAAATAAACTCAAAAACCTACAACCGACAAAGAAAACTAACGAGGCTTATAATTATTGAATACCTTCCACATTCTACAGCGGCTGTATGCCATAGCGCCTAAGGCAGCATAAAATAAAACATATTTGCAGATATACGCAATAAAATACATACAAACATATGTACATAAATCAAGCCGACAAAGTGATAAAAGTGTAAATAGCAAGAAGCCAATAAAAAATATACAAAAAAACAGAAGTGTAACGGCGCAGAAAGAAACATTTGAAACACCGAATATTCGTAAAGTATAATGATAGACATTAATAAGGGCCGCAATAGTTTTGAAAAATTTCCAACATTACAAGAAAAATGTGATAACACCGTTATATTAGCGCAGCGTCGACAACATCAGCCGACCAATACCAGCTTGAATAACTATACGAGCGTACACAAGCCAAAAACAGCAACAAGAAGTGCAACAGCAACCGTCTTTACAAGCACAACAAAAACGCGCTCACATACAACAACAAATCCAATAAGTGTCAACGGCAGAGCGGAAACAAAATTGCACAACGGCGTTGGTAGGCGTGCTGCATCGGTGGGCAGCACGCGCAACACCAAAATCAGCAACAACGCCAGAAGCAACAATAACCATAACAATAACAACAACAACAACAGTAAGCCGCACGGCAGCGACGACACGAATCCGGTGCGCGCCGCCAATAAGCCATTCTTTCTCGTACCGCAATTTCAAGATCAAAACTTTCTGAAGGAGGAATGTGAATTGGCGCATGCGCAAGTGGCACCGAAGCAACAACAACAACCACAACAACAACAACAACAAGTTGCCACAGCCAATGGTGACGGTAGTAAAATTAGTGCAAACAACACCAACAACAATAAAACAAGAGCTAACCAAGAAGCGAGTGGCAACTACAGGCGCAACAGCGGCGACTCAAGCAAAAGCAATAACAATACCAGCAACAGCAACAGCAACAATCACAGCCAAAAAACCATCAACAACGCGTACGCCATCATTAACAGCATACACGCGAGCATTAGTAGTAGGCGAACACCAACAGCAACAGCAACAGCAACAACAGCGCCATCAACAGTGGCGGCGGTAACAGCGAATGGTGTGCGACGCAGCGGCGGCGGTAGCGCCAACGCCAGCGTCAATATCAATCAACATCATCACCATCATCACGTCAGTACAACAGCGTCAGCTGTGGCGACGACGAGTACAAACGGCAGCGCTGCCAACGCCGCCAGCGTCTCGGCGAAGAACGCCACAACCGATACCACCGTCCACAAAGTCGACATTGTCTTCAATAATCGCGCGCAAACGCAAACCAGTTGTGGTGGGCGTTTCTTGACGTCGTCAAAAAGTGCGAAATCGATTCAGACACATAATACATACAACGTGACGCGTCCGCTCAGCGTCATCACAACAACCACGGGCGCGCCAACAACGAGCACCACTGCAACGTTTAGCGGCGGTGTCAACGCGGCAGCGGCAGCAACAGCGACTAAGTTGAGCAACGGCCAAAGCAAATTGGTGCGTCCGCTAGTTCATCGCACCATACCATCGACTGCGGTGGCGGCAGCGAATGCGGCCGTTGCGCGCGACAACGTGAACGCCTACTCCAACAAACTATTCAACATCTACGGCAACAATAGCAATCGTCTTAGCAATAATAATAACAACAATAATATTAACAATAACGGTGTGAATACTGTGTGTAATATCAACAATAGCAGCAGCAGTAGCAACAACAATATCACAAGCAATAACACCAACGGCGGCAGTGGCGCGAACGGTATGCAACATACGCTCGATCACGACGATATCAAGTACATCGATAGTGATGACGCGCCTACAACGGCAGCGATAGCGGCGGCGCATGCCAGCGCCACAACGGTCAGCACATCGTCGCGTGGCGGCGCGCAGTTCGAGCGGAAAACGCAGTTGCGCTGTGAGCAGCTCTGTTGTCCGCATACCAATTGCGCGACGTCTACAACGACAACGCTGACAGGTGCTGCTGCTGGCGGTGGAGGCAGTGGCGTTGGCAGCGCGTCGCTCAAAACACGCATGCGTCCCAAATCGACGATCATCTGTTCCACCAGCAATCTCGTCTTCGAGAAGATCAACAATTATAAGTATGCCAACGGTAGCGCCGGTGGCGGTAGCAGCGCGGCTAAATTTGCCGCTGAAGCAGCGGCTGCGCGCCGCAACGAACTGCGGCATAGCATTGATTCGAATAGCATAAGAGCGTCCATTGAGAAGTTCGATAGCTTCAGCGAGCAGAAGCGTGGCGCGCAGGTGACGCTACGTTCGCACGGCGGCGGCAGCGGTAGTACAAACAATTTGCAACATCATCGCCATAGTGGCAGTGAATTTGATCACGCCACCGGTAGCAACAGTCTCTTGCGGCTGGCGCAAAGCGGTGGCGGCTCTTTGACGCGCGCACCCTACCGCACGGTGTCGCCCGCGCCGGCTACCGCCTGCAAAGTTACTGCCACAATGCATGCGCCGACCTTGACGACCGGTTCGACTGGTGCGTCGGCGTCGTGCATACGCAGCGGCGCATGCAGTACAAATAGTTTGCCAACGAAAAGTCTTGGCAGCGTTTTGGCTGCCACAACCAATACAACTACCGTTACCGCCATCAATCGTCATCAGGACGCAACAGCATTGCGTGCTACTGAGCGTGCTTCACCCAGCGCGCTGCTGCATAAAGATGCGGCGTCAACACCGTCATCGTCCTCATCATCGCCACTGCTAAAGCAAGCCGAAATGAAATTGCCGAATGGCGATGTAAAGAAGTGCGCGAACGCGGAAACGAACGGCGTTTGTGACGGCGCAGCCGCGGATGTTGAAACTGTAAGTTGCACTCACCAAACACTTAGCGAAAAACAAATGTACAAAATGCTACAATTTATCAGTCACCACAAAAAAAAAAAATAAAAATAAAAACACGTTCACCAGCATTTAATCACTCCCACCACACCAAAAACCTACACAATTAGCACCGTCAATTTCACTAAATTGCTCATGCCTCACCTAAGAATCGACGTGAATTCTCATCAATTTGGCAATTCTTCTGTTCCTCTCAGTTTATCTGTCTCTCAGTTAGCTATCTTAAGGGTTTCTATGTTTTGTTTTTTCACGTGACGCCGTCGAATTTTTGTTCGAATATCAGTTTGCACTCATCATCAACCAGCTTGGAGTTTAGCTGAGTGAAAGGAATTAACAGCTTTTTTTTATTTTACGTTTTAATGCTTTTATTACATAACACATTTTTTTTTAATATATGTACTGTACGCACGTTGCAATAATCACGCTGCCATCTTATAACCGAACCTAATTTTATTTTGATTTTCAACTAACTTAAATCTATTGGCTTTAACAGTATTTTATATCTGAATTCTTAGACCAATTTATTTATTATTTTTTTTTTTTAATATTTTTTTGTAAGTCGCAATCTTTTCTTCAATTTTATAATTATTTTGCTCAAACGCAGTTCCCAGCAACCATTAACTACTTATTAACCCCCAAAAATTTAAAAAAAAAAACTCCTTCCTTGTGCCCGACAAAAATCTTTCTATTTTACCAAAGTTTTTTTGTTGTTTTTAAGCGTTTTGCTTTTTTCACAATACTTTTACTAAAGCAACTCTTTTGAAGCTTCTATAAAAAATAATAATATTTTTTTTTTTCCTTCCTGCGCCGACTCACAGATCCGCAGCACAGCACTACGGAGTATCCCTCCTGCACCGCCATCGCCGACCGCATCACGTTACCGGGATCGTGATAGCCGTTTAACGTCGTCATCGGTGCTCTCTTCATCGCTGTCTAATAACATAGACGATGCAAGCAAATCGAAGGATGAGAACGCAGAAGGTATGTGTGTGTCTTTCGTATAGTAAAAATCTAAAGTTTGAAAGCCAAACGATGAAGTTATTTGTGGCTAGTCAAATAGGGTTTTAGTAATGAATGCGGTTTTAGGAGGAAGAATAAACCCTAACCTAAAATAACCCATTCTTCAGTTATCTGATTATTCTTAAATGCAACAATAAATAGTTAGCGAAAGCTTTCGAAACTTTTTTTTTTTTAATTCTGTCAGATTCAAAAACTTAACAAAACAAATTATATTACAAGAGCTGAAAACAGGTAATGATCGACGGACTAGTAATAATTGGGATTTTGACATTTTGGACGGCCAAAAGTCACGGAAATATTGCTTGCTGTTTCCAAGAAATTTTTTTCCTCGACTCTGAAAACATTGTCTCGAGAAAAACGCGTTTAAAGTTTTGAAAATCGTATACATTAAGTTAAAAAATAATAACATCATATATCTCCTATACTATTTGCTGGTTCAACTTCCAAATTTCGGAGAATATGTTCAAAAATATGTATATTCAAAAATCGTTTTTTTTGAAATTTACAAGGGCATATAACTTCTTAGGAAAATATGTTCCATTTATATAAAAAAAAATTAATGATTTTGAAGTTTTTCAAACTTAACCTAAAAAAAAATATATTTTTTTTTAATTTCCGGATTTTTGGATTTCTGAAGTGCATATAACTCTTTAGAAAAATATATTCCATAGATATATATATAAAGGTTAAAGATTTTGAATTTTTTTTAAACTTAACCTCAAAAAAAATTTTTTTTCCGAAATTAGAATTTGTTGTAGCTATGAATTTTATTACATGTGTTTGTAACATTTCTGAATAAAAATAAAATTTTGAAACACCTCTTTTTCAAAGCTTCTTTAATTTTCCCATAATCACTTTGTGAACACCCCTAGCCTGCTATAAAAATATTGAAATTATTTGAATTTTGTATTTTCCTTTTCTTTGTGCTTGTCATACACTTAAAACAATCCGAAATGTTGGCAGTCATTAAATTTGTCGGATAGTTTGTCAAAATATATCACTTTTGTCGCGTCATTAGTACAAATTCTTGTTTACCTCTGAATGTTATTTCGGGCCGAACCTGGTGTGCTGTTTATCTGTTTAAAATTTCAACTTTCTTGCGTTTAATTTACAGAAAACAATAATTTTTTAACAGAAAACAATTTTTCCAAAAAGCATGGAGTTAATTAAATTTTCTTGCACATCTTCCAAACAGGTCTATGTGGGCTAAGAAATATCGGAAATACTTGTTTTATGAACTCGGTCATTCAGTGCCTGAGTCACACGAGCGAATTGACAAAATTCTTGCGTACACACAATGGCATACGCTCAACATCGTCCAAGGATCAACAAATCCTACAAGGTGAGTGCAAACTGTAGTTAGTCGCAGATGGCGAAAGAGAGATGGAATAGAGAGAATGAAAGTTTTAACTGTTCTTCATTTAACGCCACAGAGTTTGCCAAGTTGATACGCGAGATGTGGACAAGCAATGTACACAGCGTCACGCCGATGGACCTGAAGCGCGCCTTTTCCTCCAAACATCGCATGTATAGTGACTACAACCAACAGGATGCACAAGAGTTTCTGCGCTTCTTCCTCGATTCGCTGCACAGTGCACTAAATACGGGCGTGAAGGGGGAACACTTGAAAATCGACGATAACCTTAGGTGAGTACGCAGAGGATTTTGAATTCCTGTATAATAATATATACTTCCGCCGGTTTAGCGACAATAAAAAAGCCGATTTAACGTGGGAATGGTACGCACGACACGAGAACTCACTCATACGCGACCTCTTCGTCGGCCAATTGAAGAGCACACTACGTTGTACCACTTGTGGCAATACGAGCGTCACATTCGATCCGTTTTGGGATTTGAGCGTCTCGTTGCCATCGTCGTCACGCTGCAAACTAGAATCTTGTCTCGATCTATTCATACGCGAAGAGGTGTTGGATGGTGATGAGATGCCGACCTGTGCGAAATGTCGCCAAAGGAGAAGGTGCACGAAAAGCTTCACCATACAACGATTTCCCAAATATTTGGTTATACGTAAGTTTTGATTTTGTTGAATAATCACTTTTTGTTTCAAAAATAATTTATATAATTTTTGGTAACAGATTTGAAGCGTTTCTCGGAGACTCGTTGGAGCAAGTTGTCGAACATTGTCGAATTTCCGACTGGTGAGCGCGAATTGAATATGGGTCCATACGGTTCGAACCCTGGCACGAGCATATATTATTCATTGTATGCGATTTCGAATCATATGGGTGAGTGGAGAATTGATGTTTTTTTGAGATAATTTTATAACTTTATCTATACTGTCGTGTTGTTCTTCTTTGGAAAATATAATTTTGTGAAATTCTCTCATTTTTTTGCAATTTTGTTTTGGATTGCAAAATCAACTTAAAATATAAAATTTGAAAACATCCTTTTATATCAGTCATTGATTTCAATGTTTGTCTTCATATGAATACCGAAATTCGGAATTAATTTTAAACTTTTCCGGATCATTTGATATTTTTAAATCAATTTAAGGAATAATTTATTTGGAATTATATTAATAAATTCTTGAACAATAAGCCAGTCATATTTTTTGTCAAAGGGAAAGAGAGAGAGAGAGAGTGAGAGGGGAGAGCTTTCGGTATTAGTTTAAAAATTTCCTGAATCATCAAAAATTCTATTTTTATTGTATCAATTTAAATAATATCTATTTGTGTTTATATTATAAAACTTATTTATTCTTAAATAACAAACTAGAATTCTTTGTTGTAAAGAGAGAGAGAGAGAGAGAGAGAGAGAGAGAGAGATTTTTATGTCAATATGATTTATAGTACACGTTGCCGAAAATTGAAAAGTATATAGTTCCCATATTTTTTAAGCATCGCTTTCATTATCGCGCTCGGGATCCCGATATGGTCCCGAAATGTTTCCGATCTGGTCCCGAAATTTAATGCCGAAACATCACTTTGTAAATTTTCGGGTTCCCTTTTTTTTAATCCCGAGCTGGTCCCGAAATTTCAGAATATGAAAAGAAAATGTCAAAGGTATAAATATTCCAGATCTGGAAATAATCCCAAGCTAGTTCTGAATTTTTAGGACATGAAAAAATGTCAAAACCACTTTATGTTTTTGGAGTTGTTGTTGTTGCAACTGTTATTAAGTACTCACTGGGACCTTAGGGAAAGAGTTGTCTTATGTCGTCGGTATATTTGAGGAGGGACCTCTTGGTGCTTCTAGGAGGCGGTGCCGCTTCAAGCAGGTGACTACAGGGATGCTTTCTACGAAACACCCTGTTGTAGTTAATAGTTTTTGGAGTGACTATACTCCCTAGGCATAAATTTCAACTCTATATTATGTTGGAAAATGTAGTATATCAGTATAGTATTATTATGTAAATTAATAACGGTTTAATAAAAATTCAAAACTCTCTTGCCTACAGGTTCCACAGCTGGTGGTCATTATGTGGCGTTGTGTAAACATCCGGTCTCGAAAAAATGGCATGAATTCAACGATAATGTGTATGTATTTTCAAAAATTTCGAAATTTTTGAAATATTTAAAAATAATCCTTTATTTACAGTGTCAGCGACACGCTCTCCGAAAATAATCTAGTTTCATCCAGTGCCTATATACTGTTCTATGAGCGAGCGTAAGAACTAACTCACGCGTGTAAAGAAATTAAATGCAAACATACTCACATTAACACGCT
>NW_017535474.1:104496-107318 GCF_001853355.1 Bactrocera latifrons
GTCTATGATGGCAACTGCAACAAAGCTGCATAAGACCACTAATATGCCCGGCAACGGCAACGGCAACGGCCATGGCAAACCAAATGCGAAATTCTATCGAAATTATGCGAACCAGTTCGGTTGAAGTGAAGTGGGACAAGCTGAGCAAGACACGTGATTCAGCCATTAATACGCCTTGATTATGCAACACGCTACCCACACGCTACTGCTACTTAACCCTAATATGACTACTCTCTTATTTTTTACCTTATAATAATGGCCATACACGCAAACATACATACGGTATGTAATGATGATTACTAAACCCAAAAACTCACATAGTTACATACATACATACCTACATATAGTAAATTTCTAAAACTATTTATGCTGCTACCTAAAACTCTTGCTAATTAACCACTAGCAAACACAAGAAACCAACTAAAAAAAAAAACAATAAAACTAAATATATGAAAAGAACAGTTAACGCCGTCTCCTACTACTACAATTACAACTACACACACTTGCAACTCCTAACTACTGTGCAGCGTGCAACATGTTTAGAAAGAGAGCAAAACACAACAAAATATGCAACAATGTGACGCTGATTATTTTTACACGCCAAATTCTGTAAATCTCTACATGTAAAAATGTACAATTTTCGATCGAGTCCAAAGATATRTACCAATATGTATACATATGTGTCTATATATATGCATACATACATAATATAGATACTGTACTTCTTGTATAAATGTAAAAAAGCCGAAAGCAACAAAAATTATATGCCGTTATATTTAAAAGATATGTTGAAGCAAGTGATTAAATCGAATAACAGTGTGTATAAGCGATTTTTTTCCAAAACGAATCGTTTTGCTATATATATTTACATGTATAAATATAAATTGGTTTTCATTTTGTACGATTTGTATGTGTAAGTTAAGTGAGTGAGCGTTAAAGCCGTGAGTCGAAAGTCAAGAGCCGAGCGAGACGCTTAAGTTATATTATTGGCTATTTAAAGGAAGAATTATATATATGTATATATATATTTTAAAGCCGACTCCTTCCTATATCATACGAAATGGAAGCATAAATGTGTATGTAGCTGTTTTATTTATTATATTATGTAATGTTTGGCTTAATATTTTGGTAAAGAAAATTTATTAAAGAAAAATTACAAAAAGTAAACGCTGCTAACACTTGAGTGCGCTTGTTTTAAATACTAACAGCCAATAAATAAGTAAAAAAAAATAAGCAACTAACAAAATAATATTTATACTATTTATTAAAAACATACATATATACATACATATGTACATGTATGAGAAATAATACAATAGCACTTAGGACACCGGCGGACCTTAAAATGTATAAACAACTACTTACATACCTTAAATACTAACTAAACATGCGCGCATATAAATATGTATTACATATTTTATATACATATATAGTATATGTATGGATATGTGCAGCGAACACCATATTGCTATTAAAAATAAGTTTTTATTGTATGCTAATGCGTTAAAAACAAGCGCATAACACAAAGTAAGAGAGAAAGCTAGTCCTAAAACAACAACACAATAAAATTAGTGTAAATAAAAATGGAAGTAAAAAATGGTAAAAAGCTATTTAGTATTGCTAAAGAAATTATTATGGCAGACAAGTGTAGCTAAACAAATAAATCAGCTGCGAATGTGAAAAAATATACAAAATACAAAAGAACAAATAAAAAAAAAAATTGTTTTTAGGTTAAGTGCAGAAGCTAATAGCAAAATAGTTTTACAAAACATAAAAAGAAAATTAATAAATTTAATTTAACAAAAGCAAAAGCGAGCATGGCTGCGAATAGTGTAGTGGAACAGTGAAGAGAGCAGATATAACGGGATTTTGTACTAAATGAATGAGCAACAACACTAAAAATACTACACACAAATAATAAACCAACAACACTAGGCGCTTATATACTTATGTATGTAAGCCAACACACGCATATACAGCTAACTGCATATGTAATTAACTAATACAACAACAACAAGAAACAATATAATTATTTAAAAAAAAAACGGTATTAGTAAGAAAAAACACAACTGCTGGTGAAGCAATAATGCGCGGAGGTAGCATATGATGCTTACAAAAAATACAAGAACAAGAACAACAATGAAATTAGAGGACCAGCAAAACCGAAAGGAGCTTTTACCGTTCAACTAATCACTACATCACAAACAACACATTATATACATGTAGATTTCAACTACACAAACAACAAAAAAAAAGAAGATAAAAAAAAATAAAATATTGAAAAAATATTTTATAATAAAAATGCTGCTTATTATTATAATATCCATGTAACTTATGAGATGCGAAAATGTATAGAAAACTTTGTAAAGCAACAACAACTAAAATCGTTATTAAAGTGCGTGTCACAAGCAAAAATTTTGTTATTTATTTTATGCTGCTGTTAATTTACTTTTAAATACATACATATTTATGTTATCCAGTTATACGCTTGTATATATACACAAAACGCATGCTCATACACACACTTACATACAAATATGTAAATGTTAAAGATTATTTATTTTGTTGAAAGCTAAATTATGTGCAAGTGTGTGTGTGTGCTTTGTGTCTACTTTATTTATTTGTAAAATGCAACTTTTCCTTCATTTGTTTTAAATATGTATATGTAAACATTTTTATTTATTTGAAAAATCTGAAATGCAAACTTAAAAAAAAATTACAACTATTAAAACTATTTGTTACTTGTTTTCAATAATTTATTATGTTTTATTTATTTTTATATGTGTGTTATAGTGCGCGTAGGCGGGCGAATTGCAGTTAAA
>NW_017535474.1:107439-109600 GCF_001853355.1 Bactrocera latifrons
AAAAAATATATACTAAATGCAAAGAAACACAACACAAAATATGTATTTATCTATAATATTATTGATTTCTCAAACTAACAGCGTGTTGCTAGAAATGCATAATGAATATTTAATAAATACAAAAGCCGAAGCGCGAACAACAACATTAGCAAATAAAAGTAAAATATAAAATTAGTAAAAAAAAAAACAAAGAGTAAATAAAAGGCCTGCAACAATAGTTAAAAATTAAAATTATTTAATTAACTCAATTGAAATGGAAATATTTGAAAAAAAACCTTATATTTCTAGTGTTTTAAGGAAATTGCTACTTAAATCAGAAAAGAAGTAAAAGAAAAAACACAAAACTAAATGAAGAAAAAATGGTCTTCATTTCATTGAAAAAGCAAATATATATTTAAAATACTAAAAAATAATACGGTTGGAGAATTTTATTTATGTCTAAACAAAATGCTGCATAATCAGCCAGATTTTTATTAAAAAAAAAAGGAAAAAAAACTGAATAATCGAAGCAATAATACCCTTCACAAATACAAAAGGTTGCTTATAAGAGCTTGATCACGTTCGATTCAGTTGTATGGCAGCTATAAGCTATTACTTCTATGAACAATAATTCGTACCAAATTTCTTGCAGATATCTCGTCAAATGAAAAAGTTTTCCCTGTAAGCGCTTGATACCGATCGTTCACTTTGTGTGACAGCCATATCTTACAGTGGTCTGATAACGGCGGTGTCGATAAATGAGCATTTTATGGGGGAGGAAAGGACGTGAGCAGAATTTCAGATCGATAACTCAAAAACTGAGGAACAGGTTCGCGTATATATAAGGGCAGATAAATAGACATCTACATCAGCGACACCTAGCTAATGTTTTTGCAAAGGCAGCTCTTTGCTTATTGACAATAATATAAAAATAATAATAAAAAAGAGCCAAGTCAGCGAACCATGCTCTTGGTAAAAGCTTGACTGTAGCACCACCTGTCGGGCAAAATTTTTGCAGGAGTATTTATTACGGACCTCTGTATCTTAGCTTCTATTTCAAATTTAACTGTTCAGCCGTAAATGAGTGCCTTATGATACTTATTCTATTGAGTTCGGAACTTACCATGTAACCCCTGGGTTTACGGGTTTCAAAAAATCGAATTTTTTATTGTCTAATTAAATTCTACAATACATCTAGAATATTGTCCTACATTTTCAAGTGTAACAGCTTCTGATATAAACTTTGAGCTCGATGTACATATCTTTGTAACAATAAAAAATTCTAATAAAATATTTAATTTTTTATGCTTGTATGAGAAAAAGTTCTTGACAAAATATTGTTTTTTTTACCCGAGGGAACCCCTTAATATAAATCTCCAGTAGAAAAATCCAAAAGTCCACCATTTCAGGTGTCTTGATTAGGAGTTTGAGTTAAAAAATTTTCCTGCACGGACAGCTATTTTTTGTAATTTTAGTAAGTGGCGGTGGTTTGACCCCACACCCCTTGAGTAAACTAAAAAAATCCTACGAGTTAGGAAATTTTTATTATCATTTTCGATTGTAGCAATCCAACATTTGCAAAAAACAGCCCCTAACATCACTGTCGCAGATGATATATGACATAAAACTAGTGCAAGCCTTAGAGATAGTTTTGCTGTAAATTGATCGTCTAATATAGCTAAATATATACTCTGAAACTCGGGATAATAGAAAAAATATTCACTGAAAGTAACTTTATAAGAATGATGAATGAAACCAAAGGACAACCTTGAGGCAAAGAAGAATTGTGTTAATTTGACACACAAAATAAACTGAAAAACAACAGTGTATAAACCCTCCGGCTGAGTCGGGAGGAAAAGATCACAACTTCAGCTAATGGAGTCCTAAATGGTTTAAGGATAAAAATTGTAAATGAATGTATATGGGTGCAATATCAAGAAAATCATACCGAGACTTCTTGAAGGAAGTGGAATTAGATGAGCTTTTATAAAATAGCAAACTTCATCGAAGCTAATATATATAATTTATTAAAACCACGGAACCACAAAGTTCAGGTAATATACAAAATATGAATAAAGACATATGCAAAAAAAAACTACCACAAGGACCTAGAAAATGAGAAATATTTCGCAACTGAATATAACCGCTTTACAATTCATCTCGTATTTTCTTCTCCCGCTGT
>NW_017535474.1:113675-120328 GCF_001853355.1 Bactrocera latifrons
TAAACACTGAATATTTCAAAGCCATTTTATTTAATAGTCACACACTGAATCAAACGTTTCTAACACGTTGGTGGTCGGGTAGCGACTGACACTTGTTGGGGCTCTTGAAAGGCTTTTAAGATAACCGTGCTGTTTGCCAAATTCGCCCTCCGTAGATCTGCTATCGTCATCACAGCTGAGAGCGGTCTGAAGTAGACACTCAATGAGCCGTCTACTCAGTAATTACCCTATAGGGCGAAATCAAATTAGGAAGACATCTTTTTGGTTGAGAACTAGTAGAATTTAAGCACATAGTTAGCACTGCTAAGTCGATCAGTCCATGTTTTTTGAAGTCAGTAATAGTGTTAAGACTGTTTTCGTACATGTAAAGCAACCGTGATCCTCTCATTACAGACGTTTTCTTGAAATAAATGGATCTACAGATCGTACCGGTTCTAACTGTACAATTTTATATTACTTTTTCTACTAGTTTGGTTGTAATGAAAAAGGAATGCAAAGTAGTCTGAATTGAATTACATTTCTTGTTATAGAATATTATTAGTCTCACCTTACATGGCACGCTTCACTGCAGGGTATTTCGTCATACAAAATTATAGATTCAAACTTACTTAATCACATAAGATTGAATACTCTTCTCAGTGGATTGTGTTACTTACCTGAGGGTAGTGAGCAAAAATGCTTGTAATTTGAGAATTCTGTTTTAACTAAAACTGTGCCTGACAACGATTATTATTATTGTATTTAATTACACTACAGATCCAAAAAGGAAGTGAATAATTTTGACAGTAGTTACTCAATTTTGGCAATTTTGTTATTAAAATAGTAATTCTATTTATATTCTCTGATTTGATTGTTTGGCTAGTAAATGACAGAGGTGAAAAGATACTTTTTGGTGTCTGTGTGCTCAGAATTTGGTTAAATAAGAAAAAACGTTAACTTCGGAACCGAAGCTAATATACCCCTCACAGGAGCATTTCTTTCAGTAACTATGTGTCCAGTTTGTATGTCAGCTATATGCTATAGTATATTACCTTAAACAGTAATCCGTATCAAATTTCGTGAAGATACCACGTCAAATGCGAAAGTTTTCCATAAAGGCCCCTGATTCCGATCGTTCGGTTTGTATGGCAGCATATAGCTATAGTGCGCTGATCTGAACAATTTCTTCCGATATTACATTATTTCTATGAGCAATATATATCGTTAAATGAGGAAGTTTTCCATGCAAGCATTTGATTCCGATCATTCAGTTTCTATGGCAGCTATATGCTATAGTTAACCGATCTGAACAATTTCTTCGGAGATTGCATAGTTGGCTTATAAAATAATCTGTACCGAATTTCATGAAAATATCACGTCAAAAGTGAAAGTTTTCTATACAAGAACTTGATTCCGATCGTTCAGTTTGTATGGCAGCTATATGTTATAGTGGTCCGATATCGGCAGTTCCAAAAAATGAGCAGCTTCTTGAAGAGAAAATGACGTTTGCAAAAATTCAAAACGATATTTAAAAAACTGAGGGACTAGTTCGCATATATACATACAGACGGACGGACGGACGGACGGACATGGCTAAATCGACTCAGCTCAACATACTGATCATTCATATATATACTTTATAGGGTTTCCGACGCTTCCTTCTGGGTGTTACAAACTTCATGACAAACTTTATATACCCTGCTCAGGGTATAAAAATGTTAATTTAGGTGTACAGCACTGACACGATTGAAATTATGCATGATCATTGGTAAATGACAAGTAAATATTATACCATCATATTTCAAAAATTAACATATTTACTTGAGAGAGCGCATTTATGCAAAATAACCCTCTTTGGAGAGGTACAAATGCCCAGTTTTGTAAGCCATAAGCACGTTCATAATATTTTGTCGTCGCTTAAGGCATACATACATATGTAAAGACTTAATGTACTTTTTATTTCAATGTAGTTAAACTGGTAGATTATCCAACGAAGTTCAGGGACCAATTGCAGACAAAGGTCGATTGAGACTTTTTGTAACAAGAGAAAAGTTTAAAAAAGAAATCTAGAAATCAAATTAAAATTTTTTTTTGCTAATAAACCATCTGATCAAATTTGACTGAGACGAGTCCTTTTTTTTAAATTTGATTTGTCCTTTGTTAAGCCTACACTGTAGCCATTAAGGTAGTAGTAACTCTGTTGCGCCGGAGTGCAGATTCCTTCAGAAAAGTGACCATTCACTCAGATAGCAGAGCGGCGATACTTCAAGGCTAGTATCGAGTTCCTAACCTTGCTATCAATAGCATCGAGTGTCTTAGTAATAAGACAGGTATGGGAAGCGGAATTACAGGAAAGGACACAAAGAATGGTAGCGGATTATTGTTACCGTATCCTGCTCTAATATTAGATAGCTGGGCTTTGCTTTGGGAGGTCAGGGTTTAAGCACTTGGGAGGGAAATTAATTGCCTGCACTTTTGTATTGGCTACTAAGCGTTTTGCCAATTTATAAGTTCGAGCACAGCAGTTCTTATATTTTATGGCTTCACAAAGGACTACATGTAGCAGTTCACAACTTAACTAAACAGCCCTTTTGAAATAGAAATCGAAAGTGTTTGAAAATCATCGTGTTAGAATCAAAGAGATAAAAGAAGATGACAATATTTCTTGCGGATCGCATTTGTTTAAAGTTTTGGTTCTGAAGTATGTCCGTGCTAGACTCACACCAAATGCTCTGAATGTTTTGCAAAAACGTCAAGGATTAGAGAAACCTTTTTTAGAAACCTTAGAAACTAGACGACGTACATGAGGATCCCACATTCATCAAACCCATGAATACTGGTGACAAAACGTGGATTTATGAATTTGACTTCGAAACCGTCCAACAGCCAAAACTCGAAAAAACCAAAATTCACTCAAGACACTAAAATTCGTCCCAGCGAGGGTTATAACAAGTGTGTGGAGAATTGGATTAAACATTAGCAAGCCGAATCAAAATGAGGGATGTGAACTTGAACAATGGATTAGAGACTCTGCACGTAAGTTTTGAGTTATAATAACCTCTCCCCACTGATGTATAAACTTGAAGCTAAAATTATGAAATACTAGATTCTAGACTCTTTCTAAAAGGCTCCTATGATTATTGGTTCATAATTATTATATATTAGGTTGCCCTGTCGTCGAAAATTGCGATAAAATCGCTGAATTGGTCGAAAGAGACCGGCATAGTAGCAGCCGTAGTATCGGTCAAGAGCTGGGCATGAGTCATCAAAAAAAATTGTATGAACAATTGAAAATTCAATAAAAATGCCGCAAGACTTTTTTGACAACCTAATATAATATATTGTATACATTTTATAATTGTCAGTGGCAATAAAACGTAATTTATTAGCACATATCAATTTAATACATATGTGTGCTCGTATAAATTATAAATAAATTCAATTAAACTATACTAGATTAATCTATAAAGTAGAATAAAGGCAAATTCACTGATAAGGAGAGCCATTTGAGAAGCTGAGAGCGCATTGCAACTGTGTTACATGTCAGGTGTTAATCTCGTTACGATAATGGATATATGTATCTATATATTAATATGCAAAGCGATATATATTCTGGGATTATATGACTACATAGTATAATAAAAATACGTGAATCTTAAATGAGTATTGAGAGTGATATTTACTAACACTCGTATTAGTTACCATACCATTATCACATTTGGAATGCATTTGTGAATCAAAGGCAACAATGAGGGGGATACAAAGAATGCACTTAACGCTAATAAATTACAGCTTATTTATTATCTTTATTACCTTTTGTACGATTCATAATAGGCCAATTGAAAAGTTCCCGCTCTACTATAGCAAAACAATTTATTTGCCAAATTTTATATATTTATTTTTTCAATATAAATATAAAATAGGCCTTATTTTCGCCGATTGCATTTGACGATAATTTCTTTGCATTGCCCGAGTATTCTTTTGAGATCTGAGAACAGAATATAGTCGGCGAGGGCCAGATCTGCAGAACAGGGTGAATGCTGATGCTGATTTTTGCCACCGCATTTAATGACTTGTAACACGGTGCATTGTTTGGTGAAACTGCACTCTCTTTTTCTTTTATTGCGGCCGATTTTGGGCGATTTCGTTCTTACAACGGCCCAGTGACGCTATGTAATAGTCGCTGTTGAAGGTCCTTCCTCTCTCAAGGTAGTCAATAAAATTGTTCCACGCGCATCCCAAAATACAGACACCACAACCTTGCCAGCCGAAGGTTGCGTTTCTCCACGCTTTGGAGCGAATTCGTCGTGTGCTGTCCATACGGTTGACCGTCATTTGGAATCCGCAGTGAAACGATGTAGTCATGCTTCATTTATTGTCCCATATCGACGCATGAACTCGGGTTTATTACGCTGGAACGTCTTCAAACACTTTTCCGATTCATCAACTCGTTGTTGTTTTTGGCCAAAAGTGAGCCACTTTGCTGTTTCTTACCAAAATACACGTTCCGTTGATATTCTAGAGTGTCTGCTATCTCGAGCAACTACACTCTACGGTCATCCAGAACTACTTTGTGGGTTTTTCGATGTCCGCAAACACAAACGAAAATTTCCATATTTCATCAACATGCGAAATTTCATGTTATCAATTTTTTTCACAATAACAAAAGTGGCTTCACTCAAAATGATATAATTCACAAACAAATGATTGGACAAATCTATAAATGCACCTTTTGAAGGTTAGGGGTAACTAAAAATAACATGCATTTAATTCTAATATCGCTATATATCGCTGTGTCAAGCTGGGCACTCTTCAATCGACATGTTAATTGTAGGTGTAAAAGTATGTATGTAAGCATTAATAAAAGCTAATCTAGCTTCTTTATATGATAAGACGTTTTTTATGATAGTCAAAGTGTAAATGCGACTTGTTGTAAAAATTACGGTAGTAAATAAATATATAATATTATGTATCAAGCCTCTTTATATAAAATGCGTGCGGATGTACTACAAGTAGTAGCTCTCTATTGATAAAGAACAGTCAACAATAGAATAAATGACAAAGCAAATACTGCTTGTGTAGCGAATTATTGAAGTTAAGTACTTACATATGTACTTATGTATATACGTACATATGTTCAAATGTAAGTACAATTAAGTGCCTATAGGTATATAATTATAAACAAGTAAGGAAAAACAGAGCAACTGACAATTTTTTTTTTTTAATAAAATGTTGTCATGAGTTCATGACCTATATTATGAAAAAATAGTATATAGGTCATGAACTTATTGCCTATGATAATTTTTCTTAAAGATATCTCGTCAAATGAAAAAGTTTTCTCTACAAGCACTTGATTCGATCGTTTAGTTTGTATGGCAGCTATATGCTATAGTAGTCCGATATCGGCGATTCCGATAAATGAGCAACTTCTGGGGGAAAGAAGGACGTGAGCAGAATTTCAGACCGATAACTCAAAGGCGGATGTTGCGTTTTGGCAAAGGCAGCTCTCTGCCTATTGATAATAATACAAAAATTGTAATAAGAAAGAGCCATGTCAGCAAACACAAACCAAACTCTATAAGTCACTCATAATTCCCGTCCTGCTATATGGTGCAGAGGCTTGGACGATGACAACAACTGATGAGTCGACGTTGCGAGTTCTCGAGTGAAAAGTTCGGCGAAAGACATAAGGTGGAGAAGGATCTGGAATGTTCCATTGGCGCCACGTAGCGAAAAGAAGAAACGACTGGCGCACTCTTGTTAACTCGTCTAAAATCGCGTAAGCGGTGTCTAAGACAAGAATGTTTTTGTTAATCGTGTATGCTTGTAACAATAAAAATTCCAATAAAACACTTAATTTTTTAAATGAGTAAAAGTTCTTGAAAATATACTGTTTTTTACTCGAGGAAACCCATGTAACCCCTTAATGTAAATTCTCAGTAGGAAGATACAAAAGTCATTACCATTTCAGATACCGTTACCGATATTTAGATCAAATTGTATCCTAGATAGATTGGCAATCCTTGACAGTTTAAGCGCTTTAACTCTATACGGCCAGGTTCTATGTCCACTCAATGATTTAATAGCTAACTTTCTAAAATTTTCCGAGATTTCTGCACTTAAGACCTTCGACTTTTCATAAAATTTGTTCGTTTTTAGGACATCATTAGTCTTACTAGCTCTTTTTTTGAGATAAATACATATGACATTTAATATTTACAAACTTGTAGTTCAGGATCTCTGATCTAAGGCATCTAAACTAATGAAAGCCATCAGTAGAAGTTTGAACACTACTCAACAAATCTGGTGCAAAAATTTGCGACTAATGTGCCAAGAGGTCTGTGTAGTTTTCGAGGTGTCCTGATTTGAGTTCAAAAATTTAAGGTTAAAAATGGCAAATGAATGTACAAGTATATGGGTGCAGTATCATGAAAATGATACCGAGACTTCTTGAAGGAAGTGGAATTAGATGAGCTTTTATAAAATAGCAAACTTCATCGAAGCTAGTATATATAATTTATTAAAACCACGGAACCACAAAATTTAGGTTACATACAAAATATGTATAAAGCCATATGCAAAAAAAACTACCACAAGGACCTAGAAAATGAGAAATATTTCGCAACTGAATATAACCGCTTTACAATTCATCTCGTATTTTCTTCTCCCGCTGT
>NW_017535474.1:123553-128595 GCF_001853355.1 Bactrocera latifrons
CACACCGCCATGCGGTAAACGGACTTTTAACTTCTCCGATGTACGCGCTGCGATCAATACGTATAACTCACTCAAAGCGAGCAGAAAAAGTATAGCAAACACTGAGTATTTCAAAGCCATTTTATTTTATAGTCACACACTGAATCAAACGTTTCTAACACGTTGGTGGTCGGGTAACGACTGACACTTGTTGGGGCTCTTGAAAGGCTTTTAAGATAAGCGTGCTGTTTGCCAAATTCGCCCTCCGTAGTCCGCTATCGTTATCACAGCTGAGAGCAGTATGAAGTAGACACTCATTGAGCCGTGTACTCAGTAACCGGTTCTAACTGTACAATTTTGTATTACTCTTTCTACTAGTTTCGTTGTAATGAAAAAGGAATGCATAGTAGTCTGAATTGAATTACATTTCTTGTTGTAGAATATTGTTAGCCTCACCTTACACGGCACGCTTCACTGCAGGGTATTTCATCATACAAAATTATAGATTCAAACTTACTTAATCACTTATGATTGAATACTCTTCTCAGTGCATTGTGTTACTTACCTGAGGATGGTGAGCAAACATGATTGTAATTTGAGAATTCTGTTTTAAGTAAAACTGTGTCTGACAACGATTATTATTATTATATTTAATTACACTACAAATCCAAAAAGGAGGATCCAATGACCTTGATAATGAATTAAGTGAATAATTTTGACAGTAGTTACTCAATTTTGGCATTTGGTTAATAAAAAAGTTTATTTGTTCTCTGTTTGATCGTTTGACTAGTAAATGACAGAGATGAAAAGATACTTTTTGGTGTCTGTTTGCTCAGAATTTGGTGTGAAAAATGTTAATTTAGGTTTACAACACTGATTCGCTGGAAATTAGGCATAATCATTGATAAGTGACAGGTAAATATTATCCCTACTTGAGAGAACGCTGGGCTTCGCGGAAGCGGTCGCAAAAGCCTTTTAGTTCAATAACGATCGCAGGAGATCTAGTGATATCTTTTGCCCTAAGTAAGGTTGTTATGGGACTTTAACAAAACATTGCCCGAGTGGCGTTCATACTGTATGGTTGGAAATCTTAACACATGCCATTAGCAGTATGAAAGAAGATAAATTGGAAACCACTCAACACTTCCTTTTTCTAACTAGCGTTTGGGAGGTCAAGACTTAAGCACTTGGGAGCGCATACCTTCAGACATACCACCGAAGTGGCGGGAGTGGAATTTAAATGCCATACAAATTTGTATTGGCTACCAAGAGTTTTGTTAATTTATAAATTCGAACACAGGAGTTCTTATATTCTATGGGTACGCAAAGGACTACATATAGCAGTCCACAACTTAACTTAACAGTCCTTTTTATGTTCGTGTGAAATCGTGAGCTTGCGTCATGAGAGTCGTTTATCTAACTCTGTTAATGACTAAAACATTGAAAAAGTGTTTGAAAATCATCGTGTTACAATCAAAGAGATTAAAGAAGACAATATTTCTTGCGGATCGCATTTTGTTAACCTCTTGGTTATGAAACATGTCAGTGCTAGAGTCTCACCAAATGTTCTGAATGTTTTGCATATACGACTACGATTAGAGGTCGTTTGAAATCATAGATGCTTGAGAACGTAACTAAGGATCCCACATTCATCAAACCCATCATTACTGCTGACAAGACGTGGATTTATGAAAATGACATTGAAGCCGCCTAACAGACAAAAAGCGAAAAAGCAAAACTCAAGTTTTGAGCTATAATAACCTCTCTTCGCATGTATAAACTTGGAGCTAAAATTAAACCATCGCAGTACTCTTTCTTAAAGGGTCTTATTACCAATCGCAATAAAACGTAATTTATTAAAGTATGTGAGTAAATATAATAATTCAATTAAGCTTAAGCTATAAAATAGAATAAATACAACTGTGTTACATGTCAGGTGTTAATCTCGTTACGATAATGGATGTATCTATATATTAATATGTGCAATATATATATTGTGGGGTTATACTGAATTTGAATTTAAACTGCGCGCGTCGAAGGATTTGGAGAATTATTGTTTTCGTAGGTTGGTAGTACTGTCTGTCACATTTATGTCAAATTTCATGTCAAAATATTCATTAGTGTTGGAGACACGTGTCGTTTTGTGAGCTGCTAAAAGTGATATTTTCGTTTTTTGCGATGTCGAAATTTGTTGAGCAAAGAATTTGCATTAAATGATCATTTCGAAAACAACTCAACCCATATCGTTCCGCAACCACCGTATTCACCTGGCTGTTCACCAAGCTCAAAAGACCGCTCCGGGGACACCGTTTTTATACGATATTCAAGCCGGAGCGAAGACGGAACTGAAGGCCATCCCGGAAAGTGACTACAACCAATGTTTCGAAAATTGAAAAATCCGTTGGCATAATGTACTACGTCTAGTGGGGATTACTTTGAAGGGGATGAAATTGATTTGGAAAAATAAATAAAGAATTTTCAAAATAAATACAATGTCACCTTATTTTTTGGGTACAGGTATGATTACATAGTATAATAAAAATACATGAATCTAATTAGTTTACTGCTCTTAAATGAGTATTGTGAGTGATATTTAGTAATATTATTTTGGGCCGGTCGATTGGCCACCAAGATCGTATAATATCACATCGCTAGACATTTTCCTGATATGTAAAGCCCAAAGTCTATGCGGATTCAAAAAAATAAATGCCAAATAATGTTCTTTCGAGTGATAATAAACATTCTCTATTAACTTTGAAATTTCATTGTTTTTTCTTTAAAAAATTAGGGAACCTCGAAGAGGATCACTTTTTATATTAAAATTCAAACCTCTAGTCTGTGATGTCTGTTCTAAGCCGCCTAAAACAGTGGAAATACAATCACAGATATCAGTGAAAGTGATAATAATCCTGGGAGATATTTTCTCTTAAAAATAAAAGTAGTATATTAATAATTTAATATAACTACATAAAAATATATTCGAAAACTAGGGATAACAGATAAAAAAATTGAATTGAAAATGAGTTTAAAGGAATCTAGCAAGGGAGGATATGAATGATGAATGAAACCAAAACGAAATGTAGAAAAACTGTGACATTATTACACACAAAAGGAAATGACAAATAGCAGTTCCTCAACAACTCTATCATAAAAAGTTATAGTAGAGCTGAGGCCGGGGAAAAGATCGCCACTTCAGCTAATGAAGTCCGAAATGGTTTAAGGATAAAAATGGTAAATGAATGTATATGGGTGCAATATCAAGAAAATCATACCGAGACTTCTTGAAGGAAGTGGAATTAGATGAGCTTTTATAAAATAGCAAACTACATCGAAGCTAGTATATATAATTTATTAAAACCAGGGAAGCACAAAGTGCAGGTAATATACAAAATATGTATAAAGACATATGGAAAAAAAACCACCACAAGGACCTAGAAAATGAGAAGTATATCCCAACTGTGTATAACCGCTTTACAATTCATCTCGTATTTTTTTCTCCCGCTGTTCTGCCGGAATGTGAGCTTGGAGGTGTCGCCAGAAATTTGTACGATCGCCATAGATATCACGCTCCATTTGTAGCACAGTAAATTCATCGGGTGTCTTGTGACCCAAGCGTGCATAATTAACGGGATAGCCCGTGACGGGTGCCCAGGGTGTTAAGTTCGAGCCTGCAGGCGTAGGGTTTCTGTGAATATTAATTAAATAATGTAGTAAGTTGAAAAAAAAAAAATAATTGTCTACCACTCAAGGCGCAGGCCTACCCTTCACTAGCGAAGTTCACCCACATTTCCAGTATGGCCTCGCGTAGTTCAATGTCGTTTTCGCTAGGGGATGAGCTTACGAATAGTCTAAGACCCAAGGGAAAGAGGTATTGCAATTCCTCGGCATGACAGACGCCTAGAACAGAAAGCATTTTTCTAATTACTTTAAGGCACTACATATTTTGAGAGACGGTTTTTACCGAAGAAATCTTCAGGGTCTCCACCGAAAAGTTCGGAAAAACTGGCTGGACTACGATGCTCAAAGAGATATACGTAAAAGGGCGGTAACTSTTTTGAGTTTTGAGCTTCAACGCGCTGTTTGATGTACTCGTCGATACCAGCAACAAACCAGCCATCAGAGTAAAGCTGTTAGAATGTAATACAATATAGTGGAGCTAATTAAGATTCTCCACTTGTGTGTGCACTTACGTCTGTTAAATTTTGATGATTCTGTTTGTCATAGTTATGTCCCTCTTTGAAGTAGAACTGTTCTATTTGCTGTGTAATCTCATCTCGCACTTCCGGCTTGTGATGGTCGTATTGCAGTGAAATTGGTAGAATCTTTTGAAATTGGTTTTTGAAATCAGTCAAAAGCCCAGGTACGGTAAGTAAGGGCACAGTTCTGATTAGTCCTTCCTCCGAGGTAATACCAATTATAAGTGGTAAGGAGAAGCCGTGTGGCATGCCACCATCACGTGGTAAGACGGTAAGGAAGGCACYCTCATGTGGAGGCTCAACAACAGGTTGGAATGGCATCATGGGATCAAAGTCCCATTCCTAAGCATAGTAACACATAGAGTCATAGTTTTGTTGTTCACACCATATATGCATAAGTTTGATTAAAACTCACAAAGAACTCGTAGAGCGTAGCAACGACATCGCTGGCATCTTTAGTGCGTAAGCAGCGCAATATTTTTTGCCAATTTTCCTCAGGATTACATCCAACTAACTGTGCAACCTTCCGTGCACGCTTTGCGGGTGTACCTTTATGCTCTGGCTGCGCCCAGGGATTGTAGTATGAACCAGAATGTGCTATGGCTTTGTGGAAGAGTCCTGCAGTTAAATAAAATTCCGTTGTATAGTATTTGATGTGCAGAAACAGCATGCTAATTTGTATACTACCTTCCGATAACCTCGATACCAAATGATATGTAACGCTAGCGCCACCCGCACTAGTACCGAAAATCGTAACACTATTCGGATCGCCACCGAAAGCGGCAATATTTTGCTGTATCCAACGTAAAATCAGCGACTGATCTTTTAAACCGAAATTGCCGGGGCAATCTAAGGTCTCAGTGCTTA